>NW_022196913.1:52413955-52416715 GCF_008632895.1 Mastomys coucha | reverse complement strand
GTGTGTGGTGTGTGTCATGTGCACACGAGTGCACAGGACAACATCTCCTCCATAATTCAATCCACCTAGGTCGCTTGAGACAGGGTCCCTCTCTACCAGAAGTTTCCTTTCTCAGCTAGACTGTCAGCCCAGCCATCTCTGGGGATGTGGGTGTGAGGAACCCAAATACAACCCTAATGTTTGTATAAAAAGTGCCCTTGTCCAATGAGCTGTCACTCTAGTCCCAGAAACATGAAGATGTGATGTCCATCTGAAATTTCAAAAAATATGATAGCAAAATTGTGGCTTGGCAATCAAAACTTAGATTTGAGATCTCAAACAAAGTTTGAGATGTTCCTAAGACCCTGACCTCATGTCCATTGGACATAGCTCATGCCAGTTCCCATAGAAAAATCTGAGTGCGTCAGCCAAAGAAAATCTTTGCCTCTATAAGTTAACAGGGTTCATCCTGGGCTTAGCCAGTCTGGAACAAGCAAATCTAAATGTACTGGGTGGCATTTGTGGAGAAGAACCTGAAAAGGCCTGTATAGACCATTTTCACTGCTCCCACTTGACCAGCAAATCAGTGATTGTTACTCATCCCACCCACATGCCTAACACAGAAACATGGACAACCCCTGAGTATTCCAAGTAGAATTTCTTCCCAGATATTTTTCCAGTGCACAGAGTTCCCTTAATCAAGGAAGCAGATGATCCCTTCAAAGCCAGGAGACAGGCAGACACTGTGGCTTAGCTTCAGGGAGGACCATACACTGAGACGGAACATATGACTGCAGCTACACTGCACCGGCTCAGAGCATTGAATCCAATGCTACATCCAGGTTTCTACAAAATGGAGCCCAAGGGAGACACAGGGATGGGAAACTTGTTTTGTAGCACACAATTCTCCTGTTGCCCTAGAGCTTCCCACTCCCCAAACCCACACTGCCCTGAGGAAAAAAAGTTAAAGAAGATTAGAGTAATCAAAATGCCTTGATTGTGATTTTAAATGGCTTAGAAATAATAATCAGGAAATAAACATATATTTGAACTTTGTTCATAGATCTCAATATCAGCCACTTAAAATATACTACAGAGCACTCTACATCAAACTTAGAGAGCATCTGCCTCAAGCCTATAGAGACAGGCTTTCTCAGTTCTGCAAACTGCTAACAAGGAGTGTAATTCTTCCACTTTTCTTCTGCATTATCTCAGAGGGTAAAAGTCTCTCCTGACTCAGCTTCAATGGCTTTGGGAACGGCAAAGATGTGTCAGCACCTGCCATTGGATGTCTTTCCCACAACAGGCTGATTCAGGCAAATGGGAAGGGGTTTCAGAGGGACGACAATTCCTAGGGAGGGATTTAAAGGCATAGGCACATTGCTGCCCCAAGCCTAGAACCAATCAGGAGACCATGTAGCCTTTGGCATAAAAGAAAAGAAAGAGGCCCAAAGAGCTCACGAGTAATGAAGGGATGAGACACATCCACACATTCCTCCCCCCTTTTCCTATCTCCCTCTCATCTCTCTCTGCATATCTGTCTGTCTCTCATCTCTGTCTGTCTGTCTCATTCTCTCTCTATGTGTCTCTCATCTCACTTTGTGTTGTTCTCATCTCTTTCAGGCTGTCTGTTTCTCTATGTCTCTCTCATCTCTATCTCTCTCATCTCTGTTTATCTCTCTGTGTATCTGTCTCTCTCATCTCTGCTTCATTCTCCCTCTCTTTCTCTCTCTCTCTCTCTCTCTCTCTCTCTCTCTCTCTCTCTCATACACACACACACACACACACACACACTCACATATACACTGAGTTATGTTATACTTGTACTCCTGCATACACAAGACTGAATGCTAATTGCCCACTATCAATTCCACTTAGAGCTAGGGGTGATTTGTCTTTCAGGACATGTGTTCATGTATAAAGCTTAGTTAGGCCCCCAAAAGGGGGTGATATGCCAGGATTTACTATACTATAAATTAAAGTTTAAAATATAAATCTTTCTTTATCAAAAGTTGTATTAATATTTGTACAAAAAGTAGCATTACTTTCCACAGAAGAATACTTTGCAGGAAGAGTGGCATGACCTTGGGCTCTCTAGACTCCCTTTAATGCAGAGCAACAGAGCAGCTGTTTTCTCACCTCCTGTTCTGGAGTCAGTCTCCCGACAGGTGTGCCTCTTATAGAAGGAGAAAGGACCACACAAATGAGCTCCCCCAAACAAGAGTGGTTTATTATCCCAGTCTCTGTATACTGTTTTGAAAACCTATACCAACCTTAGTCAGGGATATTTCTAAAGTTTAATTATAAAGGAACTTTTAAATTATATATGTAAAAAAATTTTACTCTTTTGGGTTTTTTTTGTCCAAAACAGGATCTGTTTTTTCAAAACAGGCCCACGCTATCCTTAAACTCTACATGAGGCCAAGGATGACGTTGAGCACAATCCTTCTGTCTCCTCCTCCTCATCTGCTAAGATTATAATCATGTCTCATCACACCCTGGATGTTTTTATCCTTTAAGCTAAAATGCATTAATCTCTCACAACGAATGCTAAACTATTATGTTTATTGTTTTATTCTCATTCTTCAACTGTGTACACTTCAGTGATCTAGTATCAAAGATTAATGCATATTAATATTACCTCTGAGACCACTTCATACGTCAGAAAAATCATTAAGACAATACAATCTCAAGCTTACATGGGAGGACAACAGTTTTTTTTTTATCATTTTTTTTTATTTTAGATATTTTCTTTATTTACATGCGAATTTCTCCATTCCT
>NW_022196913.1:52404144-52406403 GCF_008632895.1 Mastomys coucha | reverse complement strand
CTGGCTTAATGTGCTCTCTGGAGGTAGGCCCTCCACTTACAGGGAAGGGGCAGAGGAGGACGCTGAACTTCCTCTGTCACTTGGAAGCTGAGAGGATCGATCGTGTCCCAGCCGCCCTGCAGCTCCCCTGGGAGTCGTGGGGCTTGTGGCTCCCGGCTGGGTGCTCAGGTCTCAGAAACTCACCCGAGAGAAAATCAGGACAAGAGTTTTTAGAAATTCAATTGTTTTTTTATTTCAGAGTTCAGATTTTTCTTTTTGTTTTTTTTGATCTTGTGCATTCCAGAAAATGTCGGTTATAAGCATACATCTGAACAACCACCATGTGTGTCCTCAAGCAATAATGGATTCCATGCAAGAGGGGTCACTCACTCTGTCACGCACGCCCCTCGTGCTCTTGTGTAAGGCAGGAGCACCTCATGGCCTCACCAAACATCTGCAGCATTGCTACTCTTAATGGAGGTAAGGGCCCAAGAGAACAGCACAGCAGCTAAGAGCTTCGCTGCACTTGCAGGGGACCAGAGTTCAGTTTTTAGAACTCCCAAGCAGCTCACATCCACCTATAATTTCAGCTCCTGGGGTTGTAGTGCCCTCTTCTGGCCTCCAGGAGCATCTGAACACATGTGAGCAAGTTTGCACACATGATAACAAATAAAAGTAAAATACTTTTAAAAGACTCAGGCTGATGAGAGTTCAAAATCTTCATCTGAAGGCTGCTAGTGGAAGACCGCCTTCCAGGCAGCTATGAGTAGGGTCTTAAAGCCCATGCCCACAGAGACACACCTACTCCAACAAGGCCACACCTCCAAATAGTGCCACTCCCTGATCCAAGTACACACAAACCATCACAACAAGAAAGGGGCTTACACAATAAAACCAGCGCATCTGCTAAGATTCCCAGCTCACACAAAACACATGTGCATGCATGTCCGTGTGTGTGTGTGTGTGTGTGTGTGTGTGTGTGTGTGTGTGTGTGTTTAGTGGTAATAGGTTATGTATCATGACACCCTTCTCTTTATTTACTATTTTGCTTTTATGCTTTTTTACAGAATAAAAACTATGGTGTTTCATGTGAAACTTTACAAAAAAAAGAATCAAGCTGATATAACTAATAAGTTACACTGTTTTGTTGAAGATTTCTTAAAAGTCGTCTTAGGTCCTGTGGACATGGCCATGTCTACTCTTGACATTGGTGATAGTTCCTTGACTAACATTAACATGCCAGAAATTTTAGCCACTGTGGCTTTTGTATCATCAATGCACACTGAGAAAAGGGCAATAAGACCATACCATCACGATAAAAGCACTTTTTGACCTATGTAGCTCTTGAGTGTGTCTTGAGGTACACACTCTGATGCTCTGTTTCTAAACTTCTTCTTAAGAGATAAAGGTTTGTTGCCAAGGAGGATCATTCTATAAACATCCCCTGGAGGAACAGAGGAAGCATGTGTGTGGGGTACTTACATGCTCTAAGGAGAATGTGCCCATCAGAGATGCAAGACTGGATGACCCTTACCTTTCCAGGACTCAGAGAGGTACAGCATGGACTCATGAGATGTAGTGACAGGTTATAATAGAAAACAGGTAGACTTCTGGAAATGGGCTTACAGAAGAGACAGCATGTTCTTAAAGGGTCTCTTTGGGTGTCTAAAGCACACTGTGACATATTTCAGCACATACAATGTGCCCTGGATACAGGACAGCTCAGGAGCGGGGCTCTGTGTTTAGTGAACTTGGGAAGATAATCCTGAGTCTATGCCACCTACTGCTCTTGAATTTCTTTACCCCCAATAAAGGGTTTAATTGGGATGAAAAATGGCTTTTCATTGGTGGAACATGCTCAAGATTGGCACCTCAGCACCTCTGCCATTGCTGGACTGAATAAAGGTTTTGAGCAGAAAGGTAGCATGCAGCCTTGAGGAAGGGTGCAGTGCATTGTGGGATTACACTCAGGTCCCACATGCTGCTACCTGTCCCTGCTTACCTGAGCCATGGTAACAGAACATCCTCACTTCCACCTTTTGCTCAAGGTTGGCAAAAAGCTTAGAAAACAAAGACAGCCAGGACATGACTGGGTTAAAAAAGATTCTTAGTATTTTTTTTTTTAAAACATGAATTCTTACCCACTTGCTCACAAGGGTTTGCATTTGTTGGAGATTCGGCTTGAAGCTTCTCTTTGGAACTACACTGCCTAATAACAAGGTGGTCAAGAGCAAAACCCCAAATCCTCATTATCTCCAATTGTAGGAAAGCTTCAGCTGA
>NW_022196913.1:52400625-52404134 GCF_008632895.1 Mastomys coucha | reverse complement strand
AAAAAAAAGAAGAAGAAGAAGAAAATATCAAAGCGAACAGTTGGAGAACAAAATTATTTCATCACAGAGCCTGGGAAACTGAAAATAAAGAAAATAAATAGAAGCAAAGAAAAACAAATCTCACAGGACATCTGAACTAATGGAACAGCCAGTTAACCAGATACGTTCAGTTTTAAGTATGATGTATGAGCACAGCGAAGTGTTGACTCACCTAAAGATCACCTGCCACCAAGGACAGAAGCTCTAAATCCTTGAAAAGCAAGGATTTACTTGAGACTCTTTGGTTGTGGATACAGCCTAGTGATAGAGTGCTTAGTGACCATATACAAGACACTGGCTCAGATCCCTAGAACCATGGGCATTAAGTGGTACATGCCTTTAATCCCAGGGACTCAGGAGGCAGAGGAGGAGGATCTCTGAGTTTGAGGCCAGTCTGTTCTAGAGAGGAAGTTCCAGGACAGCCAAGGCTACACAAAGTAGCCCTGTCTCAAATAAACAAAGCAAAACAACCAACCAAATAAATAAACGTGTCTCTGTCTATCTGGAGACCTATGGCCATGCTGAAAATGTTTTTGTCAACCTCCCTTTTAGAGGGACTGGAGACTGAAGTCAAGTCAACAGAGGGAGGTCTGCACCTGTCTTAGACTGTCCCATACCCCTTACCCTTTCTTGTCTGACTTTAGTCTGTGTCCTTTTATTATAATAAAGCCATAGCCATGAACATAAAACAGACATCAGTAAACGCTGATTCCATTTACGCGTCACTGAACCTAGGGATGGAGCAGGAGGGCTGGGAACTTGCAGCGAGCCTTCAATGTGTGGATGGCCTTGGGAACCCTCTATTTTGCAGTTTATGTTTATGGTGAAGGAAGATTTCATCACACCCAAAATCTCCATCCAGAAGCAGAAGTGAGACAAGAGGCCTTAGAGCAAGGGAAAGGGATGCTTAAGCCGATCACATTTTCCTCTGTTGCATCTGGCCTCTGACACAACTGTCCAGAGACTAGCAGGATTGAAAACAGACAAAACAAATTTACTACTAACACGTCAAGGAAACCCACGGGGTACCATTAATGCCATGTTCAGTTTGGAATCCTGGATTTCACTTACATTTTGTGTACTGGAATTACTCACTGGAGCAAAAATATAAAGGGTCGATCTTCCAGGTTGTAAGGCCAGGGGGTTCTCCTGTGTAGGGTTCGGTACCCCTTCTCCCTCTAGGAAGCTGGCAGCATGCTGCTAAAATCAGAAAAGGGGGGGCAGGTGGGAGAGGGAGATGCCTTTCATGGAGTAGTGACTGGGCAATTGTCTTTGTCACTTTGCCTCAGATAGCCAAACCCCAAAGTTCACACTTCCGGTGAAGACAAACAAACTGATGGCCAGAAAGGAAATCCAGAGTCCTATTGACTTAGGTGTGGGCAAGGCGTCTGTCCATTTCAAAGCCAGACATGTGAGAAGCCAGGAGTTTCTAACATCTTAGAGGTGAAAGATATAAAAAGCCCAAAGAACAAAGGATGAATTCATTTCCCCTTCACTACATCACCTTTCTCTCAGCAGCCCACAGCACTGTACACAGCAGCTCACGCCCTACAGCTAGGTGGGTCTCAGTGACCTGTTTTCTTGTACGTTGAGGAGGCAGCCATGTGCGCAGCTGCACCTGCGATGGGTTCCAGAAGCAGAGCCTAGAAAGCTGCTCCACCTGTGACAGGGGAAATGTAAGCTGCCCAGCCAAGCTCCGATTCTCTTCACTTCAGAACCAAGTACCCTTACCACAGGGTCCAGCGCCCTAGCGTACTAAGGACCTAAGAGCGCTCGGCCAAGTGGAACTCCGAAGGGATCCTATCCTCTCTGCTTGCTTTTTGCAGGGATTTGGGGAGAAGCAAAGTGGCTCTTATGTTCCACCTTGGTCCCCACATCTGTTTTATCTTTGACTTTTCCACCTTCTCTGATGCGTCCATTCATTTATGACACCTTTTCATAAGTCACCAGGAGTCCTCTAACGAAAAGCTATTTTGCAAAATCCCGAATTTGTAAGTCAGAAGCCGTTTTGTTTCGTTTCATTAAAGAACAAGGCTTAGTAGTTGAGGGATCTGAGCACACTCTCTCAGCTGTGTGATTCCTTGCAATTTGACAAGCTTGCGCAGGTGTGTGTCTGTCCATATGTGTGTGTCTTCAAGTGCTTTCTCACACATTGAGGAGGCAGGCAAACAAGGAGCCACCTGGGCTCCAGTGGGACTCGTCACACCATAAGAATCTGTCAAACGCTCCTGGATTTTCCGCAGCTTCTCTTAGTAACGATTCATTTTACCCAGCACATTTTGAGAAAATGCATCTTCTGGAACATAGATAAACTGTCTCCTGGTTTCTTCACTTCCCTTCTCTCTCCCTGCCTTCATCCCACCATCTTTTTTTTCTATCCCTCATTTCCTTTTCTATTGTGACATGGGCCCTTCCAAATGCTGCAGAATAAACTAAATACATGTGGATTTTCTAAATCTCAATTGATTTCTTTACTATTTGGAGAATTCAAATAAAATCAGAGGATATGTAAGTAGCTGAGAGACTGATATCCATCCATCTATACATTCATTCTAAAAAAAAAAAAAAAATGGAGATGATGATGAAATGGAGGAGTGGCTACACTCAAGAAACTTAGCATCTAATGGTTAAAGAGAAATCTAATCCAGTACTAAGAGCCATGCAAGCGTAGTGTTATACTTTGGTAGGGCAGGTGCGAAGGACCTGGGAAATACATCAGAGGAAACACACAGGAAGGAGCAGGGGAAGTTGTATTTCAAGTGATACCTAAGAACTGAGCAAGGGTTACAGGAGGAAGACCAATAAACTTGTCCCAAGGAACAGAAACTCAAAGGCATACTGAAGGCTGCAGAGGAGGGTAAGGGGAAACGTGGGAGGGTCATCACCGAGGGTTCTAGGTGTTCTTGAACACCCACCTGGATGAAGACCTGGGAGTATAACCAAATATCAGTGGGCTTTGACTAAAGAGTGCACACAGGTTTAAAATCCTTCATCACTTACCAAGGATGTTAGCATCCAACGTAATCCCTTTAACTGGGCTCATATGGTACCAACCTGATGCCCATTTAGTGAGATTATAAATTATCTAAATGTGCAAAATAGGAAAATAAGTGTCAATGGAAAGTTCATGAATAGAACAGCTAGTAGGCTCTTCAGAGGACAGGTTGGACTTGGGGCTGAAAAGACAGGAAATTGAAAGATTCAGTGATGGCCATTAGGTGGAACAGGGGAGGGATGCTGACAAAACAGTCTCTTTATTGCTTTATAAAAGGAAATAATCTGAACTGAACCATATGATTTGGTTCCAGGATCAGCACCACAATGACCTCTGGACCGTCAAACACCCTGATTCCCCAGTTATTGTGAGCAGACTCAGTAATCTGATGATTACTATTTGGTGTGTTTTCTTTTCTTTTTTTTTATTAGATATTTTCTTTATTTACATGTAAATTTCTCCCTTCCCAGTTTCC
>NW_022196913.1:52393109-52399446 GCF_008632895.1 Mastomys coucha | reverse complement strand
CAACATGTAAGAAGGACACATGCTCCACCATGTTCATAGCAGCCTTATTTATAATAGCCAGAACTTGGTGTGTTTTCTATTAATCTATTCAGATACATTAACAAATTAAAAAGGAGATAAGTGGTTCCTCCCCTTAACACTGCACTGAAACTTTTCAGGAATGACTTCTTAAAAGAATTTAGAGTTCTAATAACTTTTGTGGAGCCATCTCATGGAACTTTGTAGTGCCCGGAAACTTTTAGACCATAAAGTAGTTAATGAATAGTCTGAAGTTTCCTTGTGTATTCTCATAAGAATATCTCTCTCATAAACGAGTGAATGTAGGGACATTTCTAAATCATATGACCTCTCAAAGGGCATCTGTGACACACACATTATCCTCAGCGAGACCCTTAGTGTATTCTCTATTTGCACATCTGTCCACCATCCACTCTCACGTCCCATTATTACTACTATTGAACTCAACATCAGGTACATGGCTGACAGATAGCTTTTCATCGATTACTTCCCCCAGACACTACCATGCTAAACAGTGTCTAGTCCTCATATTCCATTCATACAAGGATCAAGTCTCCACTTATTATTGATTTGGACTTGAAATTCAAGAAGCCTGGTTTCTTCAGTAGTCTTTTACCTGCTTGTGAATATCTCCCCGAGCAAGACCTCATCCCCAGCATGTAGATGTATCTGTTGTTGTGTTGGTGTTTAATATTTATTGTCTTACATGTAGAGATTTAAGAGAAACTCTCAAAAAGTAGCAACAAGGCATTTTATGAAAAGACTGTGCAGTTAAGGAAAGTGTGCCTATATTTCAGAGAGGTGTCAGTCTTCCTCATGAAAGAGTACATTCTGAATCATTAAGAACTCCAGGAGAAGAAAATTTATAATACTATTTTGGGGATAGAGTAGAAGGAAGATAAAATTTAATGAACCTTCATTTTATGTAAATACAACAGAATGTTGGATTTATAGGACTGATAACATCAGGGAACTCATTTAGTTTTATATAACCCAAGGTCCCAAACTTAAGGAATTAGTCTGTTAAAGTTATTACCCTGTTAGATCAAGGGCCAGTAACTTCATAAAATATGTACACCAGGGCACAAACCCTGGGTGGCAAAGAGCAGATGGAAGTTTTGGCTGACATAATATAGGAAGGAGTCTTTTTTCTCAAAAAATGAAATGGTGTGGGCACAGTCTTCATAATTATAAACAAGGAACAGCATGGACTGCCTAGTCCTAATGTAATCATAATGTGGTAGAAAGCTATCTTTAGGAAAGATAGCTTCGTGTCCCACGAAGGAAGATGACTCAAGAAATTCTGGATCTCCTTTTCTGAGGACACAGGAGATGAAGTACTGACCCAGGGGGAGAAGGTAACTTTGTCTCAAACCTTGGAATTTAGGGAATTGAAAAAAAAAGAAATCCCTCAGGGCTGAAGCTGTGGCTTAGTGGTTAAGAGCACTGATTGCTCTTCCGTAGGTCCCGAGTTCTATTCCCAGCAACATTCTTGCCCAGAAGAGAGCAGAGGATTATGGGAGTAAGAATAGCAACTGCAGTGGGAACCATCTCCTCTGAGTATCAGACTCCCCAGGGGAAGATTACTTCTCCTGCCTTCAGCACTCCCAAGTTGCCTGTGGTTCTTAGTGTAGAGTAGAAGCCTCCTGGGCTTTTGCCAGTCTATGGTAATATGTCCACTATTATCCTTGGTCATCTTATGTTTAGGGAGCTGTGTTTGTAAGACTTTATGGGTGTAGCTTCTGAAATTCCAAGGAGACAAAGTCTCATACCAAACTTCCTTGTCCTTATGCTCTTAAAATCAAGCTTTATGAGAAAACCAGATAGGCTGCCCTCAGACCTTCTCTTCTTTGTTTCCCCAGACCCAATCACCAAGCTTCTTCCCTAGCACACAAACCAGAAAACCAGGTAGACTTCCCATAGGCCTTCTCCCTGTCCCTGTGTGGGTGTGCATGTGTATGTGCTTGTTTCCCAGACCCAATCCCTCAGTCTCATCGCTAGCACTGCAGTAGAATGCCCTTGGCAGTCTCCCCATCAGCCCCTGCCCACTCCCATCTCCTGAACATCCCACAGTCCTTCTCCTTCTAACATCCCCCCACCAAATCCCCAAACCCCAGCAGGCACCCTTGCTAACCCAAGAGCCAACAAAGAGACTGAAGGCAGACCCACACTGCCTCTAATGTTCCTGAGATCCTATCCGCCCAGTCTTGTTCCCAGCTCTATAGCAGGTATCCTGCTGTGGTCTCCATTTCCTCTCTGATCCCATCCCCAGTGGATCACAAAGACCTTCTCCAACCTTTCAGCTCCCAGCCCATCCCAGTATCCCAGCCTCCAGCACCAGCAGGCATTCTCTGTGAGCACAGCAGCTGAGCAGGCCAGGAAAAGAAGCAACACACAGCTGTCATGCTCTCCAAAAATCCAGAGAGGAAACAGAAACCAAGGAACAAAACTTCCACCCAACAAAGACAAACCCACAAGAGTACCTAGACCTATGATAATCTCAAACTCAGATGCCCAGAGGCCACCATAGAAACATAATGAACAGGCAGGGCAACATGTGTCCACTAGAGCCCAGCAACCATAATATAGAAGGTTTTGAATATTCCAACATACAAAAAAAACCTTAAACCAACTAGATGAAGACAGTAGAGGTCCTTAAAGAGGAAATCAGTAAATCTCTTAAAGAAATTCAAGAAAATACAAAGATTTGAAAAAAAACAAATAGACTGTTCCAGACCTGAAAAATGGAAATAGAATCAATAAAGAAATCCCAAACTGATGTAATTCTGGAAATGAAAAATTTAGGAATTTGAACAAGAGCCATAGCAGCAAGTATCACTAACAGAATACAAGAGACAGAAGAGAGAATCTTAAGCACTGAAGATATGATAAAGAAAATGTTAAATCCAAAAAACTTCTGACACAAAACAAAATTTCGAACACTATGAAAAGACCAAACCTAAATAATGTTTAGAAGGAGAAGAAACCCAGATCAAAAGGCCAAAAAATGTCTTTAAAAAAAAAAAATCAAAGAAAAATTTCCTAGCCTAAAGAGGGAGATGTCTCTGAAGTTACAAGAAGTACACAAAACACCAAATATACTGGACCAAAAAGGAAAGTCTCCTCACTGCATAATAATGAAAACGCTGAACATACAAGACAAAGGAAGAATATTAAAAGCTGCAAGGAAAAAGACCAAGTCACATGTGAAGGTAGAGTAATTAGAATTACACCGGCTTCTCAATGGAGATTCTAAAAGGCAGAAGCAGCTCGGCCGATGTGCTGCAGACTCTAAGAGACCACAGAAAACATAGCCTTTCAGTCTTCCACCTTGCACATGCAGCCTCTTAATGCATAGGATTCTTTTTATGAGCTTTTATAATAAAAAACTGGTGGGGTTTATATATATATAAAGATGTATTTTTATTTTAAAAAAACGAAAAGCAAAAAGATGCCTTCTGAACTGGACCAATTAGGAAACAGCCCCCCCCTCCTCTGGGAATAAAACAATCAGGGACCTTGGCACTTGGGATACCTGGTTTGGTCTCCAGCAAAGAAGGAACTTCAACTATTACTGATACCTCTGGATGGGCTCTGTGTATAGAATACAATCTATATCACAGTGAATCTTTATTTACCCACCAATAAATACCTATTTTGTACTTCTCCTCCATGATGAACAAAAAATTGCTTTTGCAGCATTTTTATGTCACAATTTGGAAGAGATTGGCAACAGAGAGCTATGGTTTGAAGATAGTTCATGAATCCTGGGTTTATCATAATACAGAGTCCTTCAACATGAAACTATTGGCTGTCAAGAACTAAATAAAACAAAGAAATTCAACAGGCCAAAGGTAATAACAATGAACTATAACCCTGCCTTTGAGCAAAACCCACAGAGTCACCCTCATGACTCCACTGTCCCAGGAAGGTATTTTTAAATTCTGAAGCCATGGTCCTCTCAAATGGCTTGTATCTTCTTTTGGTATTTGTTGCTGTGTGAGCCTTGTATGGTCCTCTTTATAAAGCTTATTTTAGATCTTACTACAGTATGAGCATCATGTATTGGATCACTCTGGCGTTAGTCATCAGGGGACCAACTGAGAAAAGCATGTAGGCTTTTAGGGCATAAGGTAGAATAGGAGAGTCATGTCTGTTTCCAATGTTTCTCACACCTGTCTGTATTGGATATTTACAGTACACTGAGGCAGGAAATTGCTGTGTCTCACTCTCCTCGTTTGTACAATGCCATTTCATTAAATTAACAAGGCTCACCTTTAGGTCTAACATACTATAGCATTCTTATGATTAAAAATAGAAACTACCTCTTGCACAGAAGTTGCCAGGCTTTCTATTCTGAGTATTCTCTTAGGATGTCTACCCTGAGTTGTCATTACTTTTTAAAGCTCTGTCCCCAGTCTCCAAAAGCAGGCATCCCAATGTCATTTTCTCTATTTTCCTGTAGCTGAACTTCTCCTTTTGTGGTTTCCACAATCCCCTGGATGAAAGGGTTTTCCCTCTTGCCCTCTAAGCCACCTGCTAATTGGCATGTGATGGAGCATCCCACCTGTACAATACCTCTCTCCTGCTAATAAGTGACACACATTAAAGGGATCACACTTATCGTATATTCCACTTGAGAGTAAATACGGGAATGTTTTATTCTCCGTAAGTATCTTCCAGCTGTAGGAGGAAAATGTTAATCAGACATTAAAGATGCCAAGAAAAATAAATTCAGTGTGTAAATAGCTACTTTGAGTAATTAGCTATTTACTATTTATTAAAAGCTAAATAAGATCTCCCAGTTTACCACAAAACACTGGAGAGGTACTTCAAGGGGTACCATACCACAACAGGGTAGCATTGGCATATCTTTGATGAAGCATCTAGAAATTTAATAAAGCTCTTGTAGCTGTAAGGGAGCTCAGTAGACTTGGTCTGGTTGGGATGAACGTGAGAGGATGGGGCAGTTCCTTCATGGCTGGCAAAATGAGGTCATCAAAAAAAAATGGAGGCTGTTGGGCAACACTTCACAGCTGAGGGATGGTATCTGACAGCAACAATTTAGAGGGAAGAAGATTTGGTTTGGCTCATAGTTTTAGATATTTCATTCCTTGGTCGTTTGTGTTGACACAAAACACCATGCTGGGAAATGCAGTGGGGGTTTAGTTTGACACTCACTGCATGGAAGACAGAAGGCAGCACCTGAGAGGAAGGGGCTCATGATAAGACACACCCCGCAAAGCCACACCCTCGGTGACCTGCTTCATCTGGTAGTCCCCACTACTTCCCAATAAGTCTTAATCAAATTATAAAGTCATTCATGGACTAAGAGGTCAAAATTTACACATCTCAGTCACTCCCTAAAATCCTTACTCTAGATACTGCTTAGAGATTGTGGCATTTGAGCTTCTCATCCTGACTAAAATCTTCTAGAAGATTGCATACCTGTTGGTATTTTCCTGAGGGTTTTCCAGAGACTAGTGACAAGGGGATGATACTCCTTGAATGTGGTTGCCATCATCCTATAAGCTGAGGTCTAGAAGCCCAAACCCCACCCCATCTCTCCTGTTCTAACACAAAGAATACACTGCTTATTTACTCCAGAAGATGCAACAATGGATCTTGCAACTTTACGTTGAACCTGCTGGTGCCTTGATGTTGGACAATTCAGTCTTTAGAACTAGGAGATACGTTTCTGTTCCTCAGATTCACCCTGTCTTGAGTATGGTGTCACAGTAACACAAATAGTCAAAAACAGCTATGGTCTATGAATTACTGTTGAGGTTTAGCCAACCGCCATTTTGTCTACCCCAGCCCCAGCACCACGTGGTGCTGGCTGTCTTTTTCTTTCTTAATTATCTTCTTAGTAGTTGTAGAAGGTGGATTATAGCATCAACATAGACCAAAAGCCCACAGTGGTAAAGCACACTCAGAATAGCTGCCAGGACAGTCATGTGACCTCTGTTTCCTTGAGATTTTCATTGAAAAAATTAAGTAGACTTAAGTAGATAAGGTTTGAAATATGCAAATGGGTTTTGTGGTTAAAAATATTAGCAGCATTTTTCCCTCTTGCAGCTCTCATTACATCTTCTTTTTTAAAAAAACTTTTATTGCATTTTGATGAGAAAAGTTACATGATTTCAATTTATCTGAATTTGTTAACATTTAAAAACATATTTCAATTAAATAGAATTGAATCACATTCTTGTTCCCCTTTTGTACCACCGCTCTTCCCATAGACTCCCCAGTCAATACCTACAATATCTTTTTTGTCGTATTCCTTAAAATTTATAAAATATTATAAAAATAAAAATAA
>NW_022196913.1:52375364-52391943 GCF_008632895.1 Mastomys coucha | reverse complement strand
ATTAGGATATGTTGGTAATATTAATTTTCAAATTAATATATTAAGAAAAAATAATTGTCACTTCCTGTGAGTGACTTCACTCAAAATTATAATTTTTTTCACTCAAAAATATTAGCAGCTTTTTTTTCCCTCTTGCAGCTCTCATTACATCTTATTTGTTATGTTTATTTAGTTTCTCCCTATGGCATACCATAGGGATTTCTTTTTCTGGTCTATGTAATGTGCAGTGTATTTCTTATACTGTATAGATGTGTCTTTGCTTAGTTCGAGGAAGTATTCTTTTATGATCCTGTTATCATTGACTTGGATTTCTCCTTCAGCTGTGTTTAGAACTCACAGGTTTGGTTTGTCAAGGCATCCCACATTTCCCGTGTGGTCCTTTTTTGGATTTGTTCTTTGTTTATTTTTGGTTTTGTTTCTTGTTTCTTGGTCCAGACCCTCTATTTTATCCTTGAGACCTATATTCTATCTTACATTTGGTTGCTTTACTTGTAAGGCTTTCCTCTTTGTTTTCTAGCTAGACTATTGGATTTTTTCATTTTTCTTTTTCCATTCCATCTTCATTTCAGCTTGAGTCCTCTTCAATTCGTCCGTCTTTGTATTGAATCCCACCCAGAGGTCCTGGGTTATCTTTGCATTTCCATCAGCCTTATGCTTTTATTTTCCTGAGCATCATGTTGGCATGTTTTAACTTTGTTTTCATCTTTCTTATTTTAAACCCTAAGTGTCAAAAACTTAGCAATTCCACTGTGGGACGTCCATGCAAGCATATGGTGAGCTTGGATTGTTTTCACCGGCTCTGTTACAGTTTAGCAACCTTTTAGCCCCACCCCTTACTTTTAGCCCTGCCCCTTACTTTTAGCCCCACCCCTTACTTTTAGCCCCACCCCTTACTTTTTACTCAGGTCCTACACCCACACGTCCACATCACTAATTAGGTTCACCATATCTCTGGAACTGGCATCTTAGAGGCAACCATCTACACACCTGTGCATTTCCCAAAATAAAATTTCGTTCATATAAAAGTGCACTCTTCACAGTGATGGGCCTTTCCCCTTTGGATCTACTTAGATGCTTATGACTTATCAGCTCATGTCCGTAGAATTATCCTGGGATTCTCATCTCATTAGAATAGCACGTCCCAGGCCACACATTCTCACCCAGAATGTGCAAGTACCTTCAAAACATCCTGAAAAGAGTTCATGGCATTGACCCTGATCAGGATGGGAGGTGGATGCTGGAATGGAATTCAAGGTGAGCAAAGAGTGAGGTTCCAAAGTCTTTGGTGAAAAAAACCAAGAAGCCCCGTCATTTTGGACAGGGCTGTTCTCATTCCTGCTGAGTGGATAATTAGCAAGCATCAATTCAGCAAAAGGAACTCTATGGCTGAAAATTCACACAGAAATAAAGAAGGAGATATCCCAGCCTAAGCAGGCGTGCAGACAAAAATGGGCGGTGCTCTTTCTCTACCTAAAACTCCATTCCGGCCCTCAGTCTATTGGAAAGTGGCCTCCGTTTCAGATAGATTGGTTGCTCATTATTCTGAGTCCAGTTTTCCTAGTGTGTTCCAGTTCCAGGCACACCTCAGAACAAATATTATTCTAGGGATCCTATAGCCTACACAAGCCCAGACACAAGAAACTAATCAATATTCTCTTTTTCCCCAGTGGTTTTTGTCTTTCAGTAGCATTAGGAAGTATTTTCTATGAATTGTATGCCTTAGAAACAATCAATGTTTTTAAGTTCAGATAGAAAACTAGCTCATGTATTTTCCCACTATTATTTTGTTTCCTGTTAAGCATTAAGATCCTCACACATAACTGCACACTAAAATGAATAACAAATCTTTTTGTTTGGTTGGTTTTTTTTTTTTTTGTTTTTTGAGACAGGCTTTCTCTGTGTTGCCCTGGCTGTCCCACAAGTCACTGTGTAGACCAGGCTGGCCTCAAACTTGGAGAGTTACCTGCCTCTGCCTCCCAAGTACTGAAATTAAAGGTGTGTGCTACCACAACCCAACAATAAATAATAAATCCACCCTATCCTTTCATGGTCACTGAAGTGTTGAGCAACTTTCTGAATTACAGAATGCTAAGAAGAGCAGATGCTCAGCTCTACAAGGAAATGACTGGTGACTGCCACATACTGATGTCCTCTGTTGTTTGTGTAAATAATTGTGTGAGTGTGTGATTTGGAACATATGTATGTATGTATGTATGTATGTATGCATGGATGGATGGATGGGTGGATGGATGGGTGGATGTGTATGAGTGTGGGCACATGCATTGCATTGTGTACCCATACCCACCCATACTCTGGGTGGCTCACAGTCATACCATCTCACTGACTCATTCCTGGGCCAATATCTCACCAGAGATGATAGCCGCCTGTCCGTCAGTCACTTAAGGATGAAGAGTTTATACTCCATGATCTCCTCAAACTCCATCAAAAACTGTCTTCAACAGGAATCATCTCATGTGTATGAAATATGCCACATGTTTGTATGGCTAGCCACACAGTTAATATGAAATTTATTCTTTTATGTCTTGTTATTGTTTTCTCAGGAAAAGAAGCAGTCAAATTAACAAAGCTATTTATTTTCTCTCCTTTAAATGGTGTTTGCCATGTAGTTCTAGAATTGAATGTACATGTTTTAAAGAGGATTTTTCTATTTTATTTTCTTTCATTTTTTTATATTCTTTCAGACTTTCTGATCCTTGCTTGAACAGACTCAGACCCCAACACTATATTTAGAAATCTTTGATCTAAAGAGATGGCTCAACTGGTATAGGCAGTCACACCAAATCTGAGGACATGAATTCAATCTCTTGAACATACATGGAGGAAGAAATACAATGACAGTAACTTGTACTAGGATCTTCACAGATGTACACATAGACAGAAACAGGTAGACAGATACATACTAAATAAATAAATAACAAATAGTTTCATTTTTAAACAAGCAGAGTTAACAGGCAGCCTACAGAATGGGAGAAAATATTTATCACCTACACTTCAGACAATGGATTAATATCCAAAATTTACAAAGAATTACAAAGCTTAAGTAGCAAGAAAATAAAACTACCAGTCAAAAACAGACTGACTAGACACTTAAAAAATGGAATTAAAATGACCAATAACTATTCTAAAAAGTATTCAATAGCCCTATAAATCAGAACCATGCAAATTAAGATTGCTCTCAGATAACACTCACCCCAGTCAGAATGGTGATTAACAAATCTATCAGGAAATGCTGGAGGGGATGTAGAGAGAAAGGGATCTTTACTCACTGTTCCTGGGGTGCAAACTAATTCAGCCATGGTGCATTGTGGATATCAGTGTGGAGGGCTTTCAAAGAACTAAAACTATACCAACCACATTAGTCAGCTTATTTCACTCCTGGACATTTACCCAGACAACTCCACACCCTACCATAGAGATATTTGCACCTCTTGCTTAATGATTTAGTCGCTACAGCAAAGAATTGAATCAACCTAATTATCCATCAACTAAAGAATGGACAAGGAGGATTTGATAGAAGTGATAGAATGCTACTCAGCCCTAAAGAAAAGTGAAATTTAAAAACCTGTAGGGAAGTGGAAAGACTTAGAATAATATAAAGTAAGGACACACAATTGCAGAAAGAAAAACACCACATGTTCTCTCTCTCATATTTGGAATCTAGACAATTATATATTTATATTACATGTAATATAAATATAATTACTATGTACTATTTTATATTATAACTACATAGATAATATTATTATAATGTATAATATATGGGGGTTTTTTGAGACAGGGTTTCTCTGTGTAGCCCTGGCTGTCCTGGAACTCACTCTGTCCACCAGACTGGCCTAGAACTCAGAAATCCACCTGCCTCTGCCTCCCAAGTGCTAGGATTAAAGGCGTGCTCCACCACTGCCAGCATGTATAATATATGCCACAAATGTACATGTGGGTACAGTATAACATGAAGGAAAGAGAACAAAAAAGGCTAGATAAAAGGGGATGAGAATGGACTGAATGCACGTTGTGGACACCAGTCACGAAAGAGGATATAAAGCTAATTGTTATTCTAGTCCTAAATTTATCATGGACATTGTGTTTGGTAGGTAAGTACAAAAAAAATTGATACTGAAAGAGCAAGCTTGATGTGAAGCTTCACAGCTTTCATTCTGAATGCCTGTTCTAACGGAATAGAAGCTCATGGAGTTGTAAATATCAACAGACTAATTCAGACAGACTAATCAACAGTCTATCTAATTTTGGTGTATGGATCCATCCATCTGTCCTCCTGTCCATCTGTCCATCCATCTGTCCATCCATCCATCCACTCATCTGACTGCCCACTTTTCCATAGATCCATTTATCCTTCAATCTAACCATGGACTCCATTCACCTATTCTTCCCATCCATCCTTCACATGCATGAGGAACAACAAAGTAAAAGTATGTGGTTTGCATGAAGGCCATCTGTAATTCCTTCTTCCTCCTCTTCCTTCTCTTCCTTCTCTTCCTTCTCTTCCTTCTCTTTCTTCTCTTCCTTCTCTTCCTCCTCCTCTTCCTCTTCTTCTAAGTGCCCATTCACTTCATTTGTTGACTGGCAGTTTTATTTTCTGGACATTTAACTCCTTGTAAATTAAAGATATTTAATTCTTTGTAAATGCTGGATCCTATTTCTCTGGAGTGTAGCTGGACATTTTTCTCCCATTTGGTGTACTGTCTGTTAATTCTGATTACTTTATAAGTTTTATAATGAAATGTATTAAATAAAGTAATCTTAGAGCATAGAATTGCACTAAGCACCACTTCCCCGTCTGGAATCAGGACAGTGGGTGGAAGTTGGGTAGAGCACACATTAGAGCTGGACTCTGGAGCACCACTGAGTCGCATACATGCTCAACTTGTATTTCAGACTTTCAGCAACAGGACAAATGGGGGCAGTTACCAAGCATCTGCCATGGATCTGCTGCAAACAGTTTAAGTACATGAACTTCTGAGATGTTTGACGGGCATCTTAGAAGGGAATTACTGCTAGCTGCTATTTTTATATTTTTATTGTTTATAAAAATGCTGACAATCCACTTAAGATTTAGAGATGGAAAGGGGATGGCAAAATGAAACCATGATAATTCTCATATACAAACACACTCACTGTCATTATTTCATTATTTTTATCTTTAGCAAATTAGAAATAGTATAATGGTTTTAATGGACATTAAAATGATTCTCAGGCTACCATATGTCTATGTAATGGCTTGTTAACATTTCTCAAATGATTGCTTAAGGTGTTTAGATACATTTCAGCACTGCATTGAATAAACTGGACTGGTAATTGTGGGGATCTCTTTTTTGAGCATCTCTGGAACAGGAAGTGGAAGCTGGATTTCTTTTTGGTCTTCACTGTGATAATAGAGATGGTGGTCCTGTTTTCTAACCATTTTATCTTTTAGTTTCTCAGACAGAATTCAAAAGTTCAGGAAAGGAATAAAGGGCACAGTGTACCTTGGGTTCTTCTGACAGGTCTTAGGAAGCCAGACACAAACAGACTATGGCACAGATATTTCACGGTCTCTATCTTAGTGTTATTAATGTTTTATTCTAGATTCAGGCAGCAGGTTACATGATATCACTGCTTGGAAGAATAGAGATTCTCATGTTGGAACTGCTAGGCAAGTTCTAGCTTATTTGTGGCTTTATGTATTTGTGAATGAACATAAGTATAAACTTGTTTTCCATGTGTACATTGAATTAAATCACTCTTACCTGTCATCTAGAATGCAGCCGTTGTCTCTGGCTGTCTCTCTCAGTCCGCTTCTGCCTCCTCTCATGCCTCCCCTACTCTCTTTCCTGTTTTCACTCCCTGTCTCCCTTTCTCGATGGATGCTGCATCTCTTAGATCATCTCCATTTCTTTGTCCTCTATGACCCATCTCAGAGATCTGAGATTTCCCTACTCAGTCTGCACTCCAGGCCCTTCCTATATATTGTTTGTGTGTGTGTGTGTGTGTGTATGTGTGTGTGTGTGTGTGTGTGGTGTGTGTGTGTGTGTATCTGTGGAAAAATAGAACAGATTTGGTACCTCTTCAATGTATGTAAATTTTATTTCACAATTATTCAGCGTTTCTCATCATCTGTCATTGCAATGTCATGTTTATGAAGTCTGTCCATGCTTCTAAGTATGAGTTTGTTCCTTTTTCTGCATAGCATCTTTCTCATGGATACATCATCCCTTTATTTGTCTTGCATGCAAGGGAAGGCCCCTTGGACCATCTTCCACTCTTTGCAGCCATCATCAGTAATTGAACAAAGCGTTTGATCTTTGTGTAGGTTTTCTTGCAGAAAAAAAAATATATTTGTACAAGTTTTCCCTACAGAGAAAAAAATCTGGACAAGATTTGCTGATGTTCGAGGAATTTTAAACATCATTTTATGATTAAATTTCTCTCCAAAAGGGCTGGATCAGCCCTCATATCACTTGGCAGTGATGGATGATACTGGTTTTTCTATGTTTTTTTTTTTTCCCTGCATAAAACTGTCTGACCTTGTTTTTTACCAATTGTACAGATGCAAGGTGGGTTTTTATCAGTCATTTCCCTTGCTCATTTATCAGTAAGATTGGACATCCCTCTATACATTTTTTTCCAGCTACACAGCTTTACCTCTTAAAAGCAGATTATTTACTTTTTGTGCCTACTTAGCTCTGTCTTTCTGTTGATTATTCCACATACATACACACACATACACACATATACACACATACATATTATACACACATACATACACATACACACATATACACATACATATTATACACATACATACATATATACATATATATATACATACACACAAATACACACACATAAATATTATACACATATATACATACACACAGAGACACACAAACACACACACAAACACACTTTAAGATGTGCTGCAAACATCTTGCAACCAGGAACCAAGTCAAACTAGACTTAAAGTACTCCACAGCTATTACTATGTGAGGGAGTCTTGTACGTGGAAAGGTGGGGTTAGAAGCAGCAGACAGGGCCTCCCCACTTTTCTTTCCCGACAGGTGAAAACATCTCACTCCTCCAGCTCTTGGCTTTAACTTCTCCACATGAACTCACTTCCTAGTATTTTATTCTAAGCCTTGCTGGCACTATTGGTAAGAGGAGTTGCATCTTAGGCTTTACTGACAAATAATCTGCCTAAGAAAATCCTACAAATGGAAATACAACTGTATCCATATCGCATGGCTCTCAGGTGCCATAGGAAATAGGAAAAGCTCCATTTGGATTTTTTTCCAGTCATTTCTTTTCTTCAATGGTAATGCTTTTCTTTTGTTATTTTTTATTTTGTGTGCATATTCACGGGTCTTCTTTATTCTCCTGCCTTCTTTATTTTTATTATTATTTTTAAAACTTATGAAGAGAAATATTACCCACATTTTCTTTAGTTTTGTCCAGTTTGAGAGCCAGGCATTGTGGCCCATGCCAGCATTTGGGAGGCAGAGGCAAGAGATGTGCAAGTCCATCATTCTGAGACACAGTACAAGTGCCAAGGGGTCTGGGGCTACCCCGTGTGACCTCATCTCAGAAAAGGAAAAGATAGAGCAAGGGATAAGGAGATGAGCACTTGCTTCAGAAGTATAGGGATCTGAGTGCCAATCTCCAACCTCCAGGTTGGGCCAGGGCAGTAGTGCTTAGGGATGGATGGCAGGAGGGGTAGAGATGTAGGGATCCAAAAAGCTCACTGGCCAGACAGTCAAGATGAAATATCAAGCTCCAGGTTCAATGAGAGACCTTGTCTTGGAGAGTAAGGTGGAGAATGATAGAGAAAGGCACCCAACACTGGGCTCTCCTTTACACACACACATGAAACTTGCCCACACACGTGTACATACATACATACATACACACACACACACACACACACACACACACAGAAAGGGAGAGAGAGAGAAAGAGAGGTTATTGAGGGGGAATAATCATCTTACAAGATCACATTGAGCCCTGTCATTCTGGTCCCTCATAGTTTGGGGTTAAGGGTTGAGCAATCTCAAGGTGCTTCCTGAAAGTGTGGGAGAAAATTGACACTTTATGGTTTTTCAGGTCTACAACTTTTCTTGGCTTCATCTTTGCACCCAGTCAAGCCCCACAAACACTCCAGGCTATCATGTCTCAGTCTGGGTGATAGGGATGAACCTTCGGCAGTCTGTGGTCATTGACTAAACAGAAACATAGGCACTTTAGATCAGACGTTAAAGTATTGGAGCATAGCTGCACAGGATGTGCACAGGGCATCTTCAGGGGTTTTGTTCTCAGGAATAAAACCTCTCTTTGTATGTGTAACTAGGTGTGACACTCCCATCCTGTGAAGCAATCCTTTCACCAACCCACAGGAAGTGAAATGATCCAATTTAAGACTTTAAAAGGAACAAAGGGACACACGACCCAAGGCAATTCCGCCACATCCTGGTGCAATGGAAAGCCCTTAGGGAGCTGGCATGCTACTCTTCTCAATTCCAGAAATCTGGAGCACTCAGATCCAAAGTAGAGATTTTTACTCCATTTTTTTTTCCTGTTAAGGAAACTGAGGACCCGGGAAAGTAACGACTTTCCTGAGGTTTCATAGATATCTACATGGCATTTCTATAATTTACATTAACATCTGCTAGGTGAGACATGTTCCTACCAGGCTATGGTACTTTCCTGTTTGTCATATGACCTTGGAAAATGGGCCATTTTCCATTGCCTCCAGAAAGCCACAGCTCCATCCCATCTTCCAAAAGGCAACCACCTCCAAATGTCTATTTAATAATTCCAATATCAAAGCTTTATATCTGGATCATCCTGGTCCTTATAATACTCCCCAGATAATACTTGGGAATAGTGAATGGAAGGGAGATGGATAGATGTGAGCTGATCATATATTTCCTTCCCAATCATGGCTGGGGTTAATGAACAAAGCATGTTTAGATGTTAGCATCTGGATTAATGAACAAAGCATGTTTAGATGTTAGCATCTGGTTCTCTAAATAGAGACCAAAAATGAAAAGTCTGGGCTGGATGCTACAATGGAAAGAACAGAGAGATTGGAATAGATTGCGCAGGTTCTAATGGCATCTCCTTTCCTCTCTGGTAGCTCAGCTGTAGTGTGTAATTTGAGGAAACCTGGGTGCAAAGCAGTAGAGCCAGCCTAAGTCAAGGGTGTGCACTGTTGCATTTCCTGCTTTCTTCCGTGGAAATCATTCCTAACTGATCAGTTTTGCTTTTCCCACTGAATCTCAAAGCAGAGCTGCAAAAGTTTCTTCTTTGAGCCTCTAGATAACTACTACAATCCAAGGATAAAGAGGCTAAGCATTTGCATTCTCATGTAACTGTCCATGGTATAGATCACAGCTATAATCCACTTTAAGCCAAGGATGTGGCAGTAGAGACCAAGTAGAGTAATAACTTGGGGGAAAGCCCTCATCACAAGCTTAGAACACACCCATAGGGAGTCAGAGGAAGGGCTCTTGCTAGAGGAGTTCATTTTTACCAGTGATATTTCTTCCCATCTGAAAACTCAGACATTGACCCTAGTAGGAAAAGAGCAGAGATACTCTGTTGACAACTGTCAGTCAGGGGGTGTGAAGAGGGATACAAACAATGCCCACAGAGCATCTGTTGCAAAACCCATAAGAGAAACCTGGCAGTAAACATGATCTCATATCAACTCCAAAACCCCCCAGGTAAGGGTCAAATAACCATGTCTCTGCTCAGTGGCAGGTGGAGTAACCACCCCAGGGGCCACCAGGGCCTTGTTAGTGAGAGAATGCCAGGCTGCTCCCTCTGTCCCAGTAACCACTTCCTACAAGTCACACCTGCTTCATCTTTATGGGGAATCTTCAAAGGTACCTCAAAAGCCAAGAGCCACCATTAGGGAAACGTACTCTTTGGAAGATGACTTTTGTCCATCCCAGATGCCTTCTCTAACTGGCATGCCATGCCTTCTGAGGATGAAGAACTTCCTGCAGAAAGTCTATATCATCATACACATCAGTCTCTAGATATTAAATGACCCAGCTTACTAAATGATGTTACCCATGCTCAAGCTATCATGGGTATGTTTGGAATCTGATTAAGGTTTGGAGTTAAAGCAGTCAGCAACTGGGCATCTAAGAGGTCCATTGTTTTGTTCAGTTTCCGGCAACTTTCTCCCCACTCCCACCCTTGTCAAACCAAAATCCATAGCTGATCACAGGTTCAAGTTCTGAGAGCTCCCCTTGGGTTTTATAGTTCCCTTTGCTGATAATCTAAACTTCCTGCTGCCTCTGACCCAATGGGTTTAAGCTGTTTGTTAATCCGGCAATGAGGCTGTCACCTACTTAGCCCTGGATTTGACCTTCCACTGTCTCCTATCCTAGGATCCAATAATTTCCCCTGAGTTCTAGTTACAGCACGCACCTGTCCTCTCCTCTATTCTCAGAAGCCTCCATCACAGCATGAGCCTGTGCTTGGGACACAGGGTGCTCTAAGGATGAAAAGTAGTCACAAAGCACAGAATTTGAGAATCCCCTGTCCTTCCCTGTCACCTGCGCCCACATAGAAAGCCTTGTGTATGCTTCCCCCCCCAACCCCCCCACAGGTTGAAAGTGCCTTTGAGGTTCAATCAACAGATAGTGGTAAAAGGGAAACACACTGTTCACAGTGGGAATCCTTATCTCAGGGCTCCTGCTGCCAGAACAGCAATGGCTGGGCGCCTTGCAATTTATGTGGTTGTAAGGAATAGGGGTCAGGGTGGTTTGTGGGTTACTGCGTATAAAAACACTGCATTCTCTGCCCAGGAGTGATCTGCAGACAGCATGTGACCGCAGCTTTTGAGAAGTTCAGGATAAAATACTTCTTTTAAGGGAACACACGCCTTTCTTTGTGTTTCATATTATGCAATGTCTCAATTACTAATGTTAGCACCTTGTGAAAAAAAATATCCCTTTTACTTTTGTCTCAGCCCTAATAATTTTTATATAAGTCAATGACAGAAACAGAAAATATTCATAGCTTACAGTGTCCCAGTCTCAGATGCATAGAGAATTCATTGTGCAAACACCTGAGGACTTTTATGTGTGATAAAAAAATATACTTATATTTATTTTCCTTATTTTTCTCCTTTTTTCAGTCTATAGCTGTGCTGTTGTTTGGCAATTTCATACATCTAGACACTGGATTTTAGTCATTTTCAAGCTCCATCTCCCCCTCCCTTACCCACTGAAACGCTTCTTCCCAAATGCCACCACCCCGTTTTTTTTTTTTTTCTTCTACTTGTGTCTGACCCACAGAGTTTAACAGAGTTTCACATATTCTCCTCACTGGTTAAGAATTTCACTGTATATATTCATTGTGCATAGCACTGTGCCCCTTAAGGACATTTTCATGTGAGCGTGTTGTTGGTGAGTGTACCCCATGCATCTTGATATCGTTGTTTTGGGGATCGATTAGAGATTTTTTTTTTAGTGCCTCAGTCACAGAACTACCTAAAATGTCTGGCCAGTAACAAATGATGGACCCTGCTGATCCTCCAGCCCTCAGGTTTGCGGCAGTGATCTCACTCAGTACGTACTGAAAAGGCATTGTTCTGCTTTATGCCCTTTTCAATACATTTTACCAGATCTCCACTATATACATATGTATATGTATGTGTGTGTATAATGTAAGGAACTTTGGAATAAATACATGAGCCTCATCTTATTTCTGATCCCACATTTTGCCTTGGTTTTTAAATTCATCTCTGAACACTTTCCAAGCATACAAAATAGTATGTTTCAGCACTCTGTTTTCAATCAGAACCTGGACTTTGTTCAGTTTCTAAAGATCTCACATCCAACATTCATAGCTTTTGACTTCAGACACATTGCCGAAAACCAACTTTTCAAATGCCATCTTCCTCTTTCATGCAGATAGCCCAGAAACATATATCCTCTGGCATCCACTGAGGCCAAAGTCAGCTGACAAGATATGCAGGAAGCAGTTACCTAAAGCAGGCTTTGACACTCAGGAGCTTCCACCAGGTCTTCACTACCGACTGTGGCTTCCAGCGTGGAATGTGATCTACATTGTCCTTCAGTTTACTCCTCTTCTATTTGGGGGGTAGGAATTTGAGACAGGGTCTCCCTAGACAGAGACCAGGCTGGTCTAAAACTTGCTGTGGTTCTCCTCGTTTAGCCTCCCAAGCGCTTTGGTGGCAGGTGTATGCCTCCCTGCTTACCAGCCTGCTCAAAGCTTCAACGGTGAGGCTTTAATAGATCCCCAACTCCCTCCACTAGAGCATCTTGATAAAAAAGAGGTTGAGTCAGGAAAGTCAATATTTTAGATAAAAGAGAAATAAAAATCTTTTATTGGAAGACAATGGATGTCATAAATTAATTTGTTTCTAACCCCTGTAATTCAAGTCAGCGAATTTTTAGTAAATTTATTGATTGAATGCTGGATTTTCTATACCATGCTGGACACTCCACCCTCTGTAGACTTTAAAAATATCCCCCAAAGATTGCCACAAAGAAATTGATTTGTCACAATACAATCGTAAGTCCTCTTAGTTGATGAAAGATTTTTATAGAAGATTCAAAGGATCCTTTTCAAATTATTTTTAATTACGTGCCTCTATGTATGTGTGTGCATACAATTGCACTTGTGTGTGCAGGCGATCGCAGCAGCTGGAGGCATCACAGACCATTGTGAGCTTCTCAACTTGGTTGCTGGGAAGCAAACTGTAGTGTGTTAAGGTGATCCGGCTGTGACATCTGTCATCCCATTGATCACCAGGGTTGACTTGGCTGATCTGGCTGGCTAGGCAAGTGCCCCCCCTTCCTCCCTCACCACTCCACAAGGACCCTTTCCAAAGCATGTACATTCCTAGAATGGAGAACAACTGATCTAAGGTCAAATGTAGCCCAATAGCTGTGCTCCCCTGCTAGAACCTTCAAAAAAGCTCACAAGGCCTCTCTAGATCAGCAATGAAAGTTCTTTTTTATTATTGAATATTTTCTTTATTTACATTTCAAATGTTATCCCCTTTCCCAGTACCCCACCTCTGGGAAACCCTCTATCCTATCCCCCCTTCCCCTGCTTCTATGAAGGTGCTCCTCCACCCACCCACCCATTCCTGCCTCCCTGCCCTCGAGTCCCTAAACAGGGGCATCTATCGAGCTTTCATAAGACCAAGGACTCCTCCTCCCATTAATGCCTGACAAGGCCATCCTCTGCTACATATGCATCTGTACTCCTTGTACACACACTCCATGTATGTACTCCTTGGTTAGTAGCTTAGTGCCTGGGAACTCTGGGGGGGTCTGGTTGGTTGATATTGTTCTTCCTATAGGGCTGCAGACCCCTTCAACTCCTTCAGTCTTTTCCCTAGCTTCTCCATTGGGGACCCCATGCTCAGTCAGCTGTGAGCATCTGCCTCTGTATTTGTAAGGCTCTGGCAGGACCTCACAGGAGACAGCTCTATCAGGCTCCTTTCAACAAGCATTTCTTGGCATCCACCATAGTGTCTGGGTCTGGTGACTGTATATGGGATGAACCCCCAGATGGGGTAGTTCTGGGTGGCCTTTCCATCAGTCTCTGCTCCACAGTGTGTCTCCATATTTGCTCCCATGTGTATTTTGTTCCCCTTTCTAAAAGGGATCAAATCACCCACACTTTGGTCTTCCTTCTTCTTGTGCTTCATGTGGTCTGTGAATTGTATCTTGAGTATTCAGAGCTTCTTAAACCCCAAGTCATGTCTCTATCCCTTGAGGCATCCTTAAAGACAAGGAAGTAGGAAGGTCTATGTGAGTCTGAAGATAATGAATTCACTGAGGATGAGGATGAGTGGGGTGAGAGGCCCTTACGGCATGAATAGAATCTGAATGTTCATAGACAGGATGGAGAAAGAACACATGCTGTTAAGGACAATACAGCTAAAGGTTAAAGGGAACTCTGCATGGACACTTTAATTTTTTTTTTAATTTTATCAGTACGGGTAGTTTGCCTACCTACATAAAAATATACCACCTGCATGCAGTGCCCATGGAAGCCAGAAGAGGGCATCAGATCTCCTGGAACTGTCATTACAGACAGTGGTGGACAGCCAAGAGGATGCTGGGAATTGAACCTGGATGCTCTTAACCCCCGAGTCATCTCTCTAGCCCTGAACGTATACTTTGTAATAGTCTATCCAACTTTAGTTTCCCACTGTATAACATAGGGTTTTGGTTTAAAAGTAAAAGCTGGCCTCTGAAGCTTATGTTTGTTTATTCTCAAAATGTCAAAATTCATCTGAAAAGTATAGAAAATTTTTAAAACAAGAAATAACTGAAACTTTAAATAAGCTTTGAAGCCAGCATTTTAGAAGTATTTTCGATTTTTTTGTTTTGAGGTTGTATTTTACTACATAACCTTGGACCACTGATCTTCCACTCTTAGCAAACTAGGGAAGAAAGAAAAGTCCTTAAGCTGACTAAGGATATAAAACTTGTTTAACGGTGTGTTTTGGGGAACCCCCGGGTAAATTGGAGTTCGCATAATAGAGCAGATAGCAATGCTAAGACATGAAAAGGGACTTGTGTTCCAAGCAGCATGTGCCTTTCCAGTGGGTCCTTGTTTACCTGTGGATGATCCAGTGCCTAGCTGTCCATTCTGCAAACAGGGAACATTTCAAATGGGAAAGACCCAGAGCAAAGCAATAACAGCGTGCCTCAGGAGGGCTCAAAAGGGTGCTGGGTGGGGGAGGCGTGTTCAGCAACCACAGAAGGTCTACACCTCCACTTGCAACCTCTTTTAATAGATTTCCATAGGCAAAGACTGAGTGCCGTGGATACTGCTAATATTGGCTGCAAGTGAGTGTATGAATCCTATCGATATTTTAATCGTGTTCAGATCTTAGGATCTGCGCCTAGTCCAGATCTCAAATATGTTTCTTATGACAAGCTAATTTCCGTGTGTTTGGGGCTAAGGCAGTTCTGAGGAAGTCCGTCCTTCTGGCAGACTAAAAGCAAACACTTTGCCTCTGCCTCAGGCATTAACATCTTAATAAACTGGTCTTCAACTGTGATAACAATCCGTCTTTACGGGGCTTTCTCTGTTATGAACCTTATTAAATAACGAGTTGATTGTTGCTGATGGTGTCGGTTTTTCCAGGCCGCGTCAGGATGCGTCTCACTCCACTCTCTCTCAACACTCTCCATTTGAATGTTTAGTTCAATGAAACTGAGTTTCTGTGCCAAGTGCTTGTTTACTGGTTTGTTGGTTTGTTTTCCTTTGAAGCAATTTGAAAACGGTTCCCATTTCCAATAACAGTTGATTAAGCTAAACACATTTTCTGGGCTTTGTTGAGGCCCACAGTCTGCTTAGCGGGGATAATTTACTACTTTCTGGGTATTCTAGAGCATGCAGACACTCGTCAGACTTAAGAAAAATGTGTGCTAGGCATAGGCAGGGGTGGAAGGGGGTGGTCAGAACATACAAGCTAGGTTTATATTACATGGAAATCATGTTGTGATGTCCTGCTTTACTGAAATAATGACACTGCCTATTAAGTCTAGGAGAAGTGAAGGGAAATGGATGGAACATTAATCTTAGGAAATACAGAAATTCAAAAAGTAAAGCTGCCGAGGTGTGCCGATCCATCCTGAGCACAGGAAATCCAAAGCAATCACAATGCATGCACGAGCTACAAGAAAAGGAGGGGTTAGAAGGTAGGGTAAAAAAAAAATCAGAACCAGTTTTATGGTGTAAAATGTCATTAATGTTTCATCTAAGTAGAGTTAGTCAGGAGGGACTAATGTACATGGTTGACGTACATTATTGGGGTTTAAATCAGGTTTTTTTTTTATTTGAATAAGGCCTGTAATCTGTTTTGCAAACTGTGGTTAGGCAAAAGTTGGCCGCATTCTAACCTTGGCATCAAGGGCAGTAAGGAGAGGGAATGACACACAGGGAACACCCCTGAAGATACACACTGCCACCAAATGAATGGTGGTTACATGGACCACTGGGTGGTATGAAGAATGGTACTACCAGAACACAAGGATCAAATGTTTTAATGAGAAGATACTGATATTCACCAGTGGTTATAGAGAATAGTGAGGTAGAAGCACAAATTTCACAGTACATTTTTGTTAAGAGAAAGGATGTAATATTTAACAAGTTACTTTCATAGGTATCAAACGCCTTAAAACAGGAGCAAATTGATCTAATAATGCACCTCACCAGGACATCCTATTTTAATCATGAGGATTCAAGGCCACCCTGACATTTGAAAATCAAAGTAATTCACTGTATTGACAAGATGAAAAAGAAACTCAGCCATTTCAACAGATGCATGTTCGCTATTCAACAAAGCTCATTATAAAAATATCTCCGCCAGTTAGTAAACAGGAACCAGAATTCTGAACTGACAAAGGACATCCGCAGAAAGAGGCAGCTAACATCCCCCAGTGGTGGGTGAAAGATTGTGTTTTAGTTCCTTGAGATCAAAAACAAGGCAGCATAGCTTTGCCACTACATGTAGTCTCAGGTAAGTGGGGAGAGGTGTGCGGGGGGGGGGGGGGGG
>NW_022196913.1:52359472-52375325 GCF_008632895.1 Mastomys coucha | reverse complement strand
TTAACAGCATGCGCTGCTCTTGCAGAGGACCCGAGTTTGTGTCCCTGCATCCACACTGGGGAGAACCACCTGTGTCTGGAGCTCCTAGACACCCAACATCCTCTTTCTGGTCTCTGCAAGCATTACACTCACGTGGACAATGCCCCTACACACACGAGCACACATACATAATGAAAGAAATAAAAATTAACCTAGAAGTGTAGACACGGGACATCACAATAAGACAAAAAACAACCACAAATACAGACTGTAGAGAGAGAACTGGACATCCTTTGTTTTCTCACCAGCAGATGACATGGCTGCCGGGGAAGAACATCTTAGGCATCTACTAGAAGTGGTAAGTGATTATACGAGTTACTGGAGAACAGGTTAAAATATAAAATAAATTGTATTCCTATATGTTAGTAGCACATATGAAAAATAGGAAATTTTAGATTAAGCTGTAGCAGGCTGAAAAGAGTGTATTTAAAAACAAGTAATAACATGTATAAATATATACTTAAAGACATTATGGAGAAAGGTAACATAAGAGTAACTTCAAAATGAGATAATATACTGTTTTCTTGACAGGGTTTCTTTGTGTAGCCCTGGCTATCCTGGAACTCATTTTGTAGACCAGGCTGGCCACAAACTTATAGCGATCCACCTGCCTCTGCCTCCCAAGGGCTGGGATTAAAGGCATGCAACACCGCTGCCTGGCAAAATATTATAATATACCATTTTTATGGTCTGAAAAATTCAATATTGTTATGGGACCAACTAGTCATCTATATGAAAAACCACTATAGTTTAACCTATATCTCACTCTTTATAGTTTTCCTTTTCAATGACCAAGTCCCTCTGTAAAACATAGTCCTTAGAGTGGCTCTGTCACTGGTGGATTTGTCAACAGAGGAGGCTGTTTGGAAGATCCTTCAGCCCAGGCCCTTCAAGGAAATGGTAGGAGCCCAGTCTGCCTCTTCTTGATTCCCTTGACGTCATAGCCATAAAGTGGGAATATTTATATCACTATGTGTTCTCACCACGAGGTACTTGGCCTTGCTGCAGGCCCAGGTCAACAGGGCCAGGCATTTCTGGACTCAAACATCCCAAATCAAGAGAAAGAGAGTCACTTCTCTTTAAAAGTTAATGATGTTGCCGACCACTGTAACCCCAGGTAGAAGCAGGAGGACCCAGAGTTCAAGGTCATCCTCAGCTATAATGAATATGAGACCATCCTGGGATACATGAGACAGTGTTATGAACACACACAAACACACACACACACACACACACACACACGAACACATGCACATGCACTTTAGTGATAGAGGCTAACATACATACAATACAATTAACCTAAAATGAATCAAGAACTAAGTGCAAGAATTAAAACTATAAAACATGTAAGATAAAGGAGAATAAAATGGATTTGCAGCTATGAAGTTGGCTATGGTAATTTATATAAATGAAATATATTTTTAAAAAGAAAAAAGATGACTTGAATATCTTAAATTTTTAATCTTCCAAAGAAACTGTTGTGAGTTTAATGATGCAAACCACATACATCATAGAGAGATATATGTACCCAGGATGCACAAAATGTTCTTCAAACAGAATGTGAAACAGTAGAGACACTATGAAAAAGAACATATTAGCTTCTAGAAAAACTTAAAATTGAACTAGCATATGATTTAGCAATTTTACTTCAGAATAACTAAAAAGAGTCAAAAGTGAGTTCCTGCAAAAGTATGTGTCTGCACCATTTGTGTAACAGAATTATTCACAGTAGCAAAAAATTAAAAGCTTCCCAAATATTCATCTATGGATGAGGAAATATCCATGCACTAAGCCACCACTGAGAGCTACAATGGAAACTTACACACAGGTTACAGGATGGATGAGCCTGAAACCAGCCACAAAATGGCAAATATTAGTGATCCAGGCATCCAGGTCACTTTTGGATCTCACATTAGCAGGGTACTCCTGGTGTCTAATGGGTGGAGGCTGGAGATGTTGTAAATTAAACACCCTGCAAACTTACAACCTTCCCTAATAGAATTATTTGGCTCATAATTTAAATAGTCCAGCAAAATAAAATAAAATAAAAACTAAAAACATGATCCTTACTCATAACTAAATCCTTCATCTCCTCTGGTAGAAAATTTTTTCTCCTTTTCTCCTTGTTCCCCATTGCCTGTACTAGCCTCTCTCTCTCTCTCTCTCTCTCTCTCTCTCTCTCTCTCTCTCTCTCTCTCTCTTTCTCCCTCTCTCTCTCTTTCTCTCTCTCCATCTCCCTCTCCCTCTCCCTCTCCCTTTCTCTACATTGATACTGGCATTTGAGTGTTATGATAGGTAATGGTCAATGAAAACTTCACTGGATTTAGAATCACTGTGGAAAATGACTTCTAAGCACATCTTTGAAAATATTTTAGTAAGGTTTAACTAAGGAGTTAAGACTCACCATAAATGTGGGGGGCATAGACAGAGATTCCAGACTGAATAAAGAGGAGATGGTGAGCAAGTACCAATGTTCATCTTTCTTTGCTTCCTGACTGTGGCAGTTCACACCTCTCCCGCATGCCTTCTCCAATGTGATGGACTGTACCACCAAACTGTGAGCCCAAACAAACCAAATAAACCAAACAAACCTTTGCTTCCCAAAGTTACTTATACCAGGGACTCAGTTTCAGCACTGAGAACAGTAGTAACGCATGCATGCAATAAAGAGGGGCTACCTGGCATTTTTATACTTTATTACCCCTTTTTATAGGTTATGTGCTCTTATCTTCTTCTGATTTAAATACCACCCTCCCAGAGGTGCTCACTACCAATGTGTGCCCTTTCTATACCATGTGTATAAAACCTGATATATTGGACAGCTCAACAAATACAAGAAATAAAAAGAAAATCGATATGAGTTTATCTCTAAGTAGATGGTTGTAATGTGTGGTCCCGCTGTCCTTTTCCCCTGTCCTGTCCCAGTGACCTTAGCATCTTGTCAGTTACTTATTGTTGGGGTAAGAGCCTCACTAACAGACACAGAGGTAAGCCAGAATGTTCTGCACCCATTTTTGCAGCTGAAAAAGCTCAATATTATAATATGCATATGCATATATATGTATATTATATATATGTTATACATATATTATATGTACGTGTATATGTATATGTATGTTATACATATATGTATATATGTATATTATATGTATATGTTACCAACTATTAAAAACCAAACATTCCAAACCATCCTTTGTATTGCCTGTATTTCACTTCAGAACATCTACACACAACACCAGCCTTCTACTACAGAGCACTGACTCCACCTGCAGTTAGAAACATACAATAATTACTTCCCAGGAAAAATAGTTTTTTTTTATCTAGAAAAGAACTTGGAAACAAATTATAATAATAAATTTTGAGTCCAATTTATACATCTCAATACTCGAGCCTGATGTCTAGAAGCAATTAGTAGCATCTATACCTATACACATTAATTGGTGCACGGCAAGAAAGCCTGGGATTGTCAGGGTCTGAGGAATTATAGACTGAGATAAAGAAATGTTCAATAAGTGCCTCAGGGAAAGCTCTCTGTGTTGACTTAGGGCTGCCATCTGAGATCACCTTCATACAATCTTCCTAACATTCCTGAGTGACTTATCCTAGAACTATCCCGTTCTCATGATGTGGACTCAGGCCTCTCACAACAGGTCAGGTATGAGGCCTTTGTGAAGGCAGAAAGAAGTTTTAAACCAATCCCTTTTTCAAAACTGTTTCCAGGGCAATTTTAACTTCACAGCAAAATTAAGAGTCAGATAACACAGATCTCCTGTTGTACTTATTGTCAGTGCATTCACACACACTGTAAGAAAGCACTGGCCAGAAGAACAGTATGCCTGTCATAACTGATGAAACGCCATCAAAGCATCATTATCACCCACAGCCCATTGTTTACATTAGGGCTCCCTCTTGATGCCCATTCCACGAGTTTAGACAAACACATAATGATATGCATTCATCATTACCACAAAGAGTATTTCAGCCCTAAAATTCTTCTGGAGCCCCTACATCTTTCTTATTCTCTCATAACCTAATTATTAAAAATATTCCTGAATTGCTAAAATTTGGACATCAGTGCATTTACAAAAATTGGGTCTAGAAAATGGATGAGCAGAGCTGATGACCCAGTAATGCCTGTAGAGAGTCTGTAGTTTTTGCTTATCCATACTCTTTCTCTCTACCATTAAATCAACCACATCAAGATGTCCTGGTCCATGAACTCAGCATGAGGCTCAGTTAGTAGAGCATTTGTAGATTATGCACCATGCCCTGGGTTCAACCTGCAGAACTCCATAAGCTAATCAGGAATAATAGATCATGTAAACTCAGTGCTGGGGCAGAGAAGGCAGGAGGATAGATAAGAACTTCAAGGTCATCCTTGACAATATAGTGTGTTTGAAGTGAGCCTGGGCAACATGAGCCCCAGAGACATGAAGGGAGGGAGGAAGTAGATCCCAAATCTAATGGGAATGTGGCTATAGCAGAAGTAAAGCATAAATAATAAACCCCCATGTGTCCTGCCCAGCTCTTGTTCTCTATCTCTAGTATACAGCCATGAAACACTAAGGAAGGGTGGCAAAGTTCGTCAGAATGACCACAGTGAAGATAAGGTACCAATACATAAAAGATGACTTCTGACAGTGTCTGATACTGAGCGTTGTATAATCATCCTGGTATATAGTCTATTCTGACAAAGTGGAAGCAAATATAAACAGGGTTGGGAGAAAACAAATGTGCAGGTCAACAGCATTGGAAATAAGAGTCTGTAACTAGAAAGGAGAGTGGAATTGTCCATCAGCACTTTAATGGGTAAAATTTTTTCACAGGTGCTCAGAATAACCATCCTGATGCTACTAAACATATGCATGGAAAGAGATGGCAAATGGCAAGAACCAGGGTTGTTGCCCTGGAAAGTGAAGTAGAAGCAAGGAGTGGATGGACATCAAAGCGAGCCAATGCAATAGTGGGTTAGAGTTGGAGACATCTGCTTGAGTGGTGGTTTAAATCAGAATGTCCTCCCCTCGCCCCCATAGGCCCAAATGTTGGAATGCTGGTCCCTAGTTGGTAGAACTGTTTGGGAAATATTAGGAAGTGTGACTTTATCAGAGGAGATGTGCTACTGGAGGTAAACATTGAGGTTTCAAAAAACCAAGCCATTCTCAGCGACTCTCTTCTCTGTCTCTTACTTGCAGATAAAATGTAAGCTCTCAGATACTATTCCAGTGCCGTGCCTGCCTGCCTGCCTGCCTGCCTGTTCCCAGGCTTCCTACCATGATGGTTATAGACTTACCCTCTAAAATGTAAGCCCCTACTAAACATTTTCTTCAATAGGTTGCCTTGGTCATGATATCTCTTCACAGACATAGAAAAGTAACTAAGAAAGACTTCTCTCAGATACATAGTATACACATATATGTTACTATACATGTATATACTCCCTACTCTATCTGCTGAAATGTCCTGGCAATAATGACTTTCCTCAAATAGCAAGCATATCCAATGCCCCAGACACGGTTTCCAGTGCCATTCTCCAAGTAAAAAGTTACTTAGAAAATGGGTTATTCTAAAACTGGAGATGGAAATATGAATGGGTAAAGGGGACTCTTGTAGTGGGAGAAAGGGAAAAGAAAGGAAGGAGAGAATGAAGGAGGGAAGAAAGCGGGGGAAAGAAGAAAGGAGGGGAAGGGAGAGGGAAATCCTTCCAAAAGATGATAAAGTGACACTAATACTTAATAACCCAAAGTAAAATGGACTGTTCACTAGTGCATGTGCATGCTGGTGTGTGTGTGTGTGTGTGTTTGTGTGTGTGTGTGATTTTAAAATAGAATATAAAATTAAAACAAAAATGAAAGAATATGCCAATATTATGAAGAAGAATTCCAAATCTTGTAAATCTTTCATACATAAGAAGATAGATACTGGTTAATTTAGAACACTTTATTCTTTGTGTGTGAACTGTACAAAGTACCTTTTCCCAAACAAATCAGGAAAAGAGTAATTTCATAGTAGAAAACCTTGAAAAATACTCAGTGACTGGCCACCCCAAGGTCACCATCAGCACCAGTAAGTTTTATTGACACTGTATGCCCTTGCTATGTCAAGAATAACACCGTGCCTTGAATTTTTCATCACATTTTAGTAACTCCTATTTAGCCATGAGGAAGACCATGACCAGATGACCCCAGTTAAGGATCATCCCACAAAAGAACAAAAAGAAAAAAAAAACTTGGAGGTCAAGCAAGATGGCTTGTAATGGTCAGCAGGTAATGACACTTCCTACAGAAGCCTGTTGGCGTGTGTGGTTCATAAAGTTGCAAAGAGAGAAGCAGCTCTATGTAGCTACTCTAACCTCCACGCTCACGCTGTGGCAGGCATGCTTCTACTACGTGGGACCTAGTTGTTATGCTTGATACTTGGGATCTTTACCCAAAGCGCACAGGCACTATCTCAGTGGCCCCTCTCTGCACCTTCTCTGAGCAGTCCCTTCTCACTGCACATCCTTCTCCACCAGTTTCTTATCAGAGACTCAGTGGTATTGTCAGACAGGAAAGAGAACACAGAGCTCACAAGCAGATGGGTATTAATACGGGGTAATAATTGGCCTCATATACAGTCATGTACCTACACACATCAGGTAGATCTTTCTGGAAAGACACAGTAAACTCAACCACCATATTTCCCAAGAGGTCTTATAACACAATCTTAAGTAGTCAGAACTCAGCAGTAAAGACTTGAGGAAGTAATGCATACTTGTCTTAAGAAGGCAGCGCCCCTGACCTTTGCTGCTTCGTGAACTTTGCCCTCTTTGCTGATCACCGCTGAGTCTACTGACATTCTCCTATGAAACTGTCATTTTCTATTTCCTGGGAAAGGCCTATGACAAACGAGCCTTCCATATGAGCTTCCTATTAAGACGCTAGAAAGAGCACCATATCCAGTGGACTTTGTGAGGTGTGGGGGCCAAATTGCACTGACTTCCTTATGAAAGAGGCGTGCGTCATCCATTTCATCTCCAGCTAGTTCTTCCAGTAGCCACCTCTTTTTAAAAAAAAAATCATTTAAATCAAGCCCCACTCTGCCCACTGACAGACGAAATCACTCACAGCTAATCCATCTCCTACTTTATTGCCCATAGAAATGAAGAACAGGTTGCAGGAAGCACTGTGTACGACAGGAGGCTGGGAGATAGCACTCATCCATTTCCTCACAGTGTACATGTTTGATCGTGTTTGCCTAATTATCCCATTAACCTGTGCCTAAAGATCCAATTACTCCAGCTGTGGGTGATTGAAGAAAGGGCAACCGCAACAGATACCAGGCAGGGGACGTGTGTGCTCCTCATCTGTAACGTCTTTAATTGCTGGTTTAGTCTTTCACCAGGAAACCCCTATGGCAGCAAAGATAATGGAAGTGTTTCTGGGCATAGCCTCCAAACTGGCTAACACTCATTTAAGTTTTAAGTGTTTCTTATGAATCAAAGAACTCCTCGTGTGTGTGTGTGTGTGTGTGTGTGTGTGTGTGTGTGTGTGTGTGTGTGCGCGCGCGCACGTGCATGCTTGTGTGTTACAGTTAATGGTGATGGTCAGAGGAACACTTGAAAGAGTCAGCTTTCTCCTTCCATGTGGGTCCAGGGAATTGAACTTGGGTCTTTAGGATATGGTAGCAAGTACCTTTACCCATAGAGCCATCTCACTGTCCTAGGAACTCCTTCACTTAAAATCAATGTTGCCTGGAATTAATTTAAAATGTAAAAGACCAAGAGGGAGGGACATGAAGTTCATGAATTGAGGCTACTCCAGGCTATGATAAAAAACAAAATAAAAAAATGAAAACACCTTTGTCTAAAGAAAAATTAAAAATAATAGCAATGACAAAAGATTATAAATCACTAGCCTACTGTGTTGGTTTCTTCTAATTTTTTGGTAGATAACTTTTGTTAGACAAACAGATCTACTGAAGTTAAGATTGCAAAACCAACCATAGAAGCTCTCTTTGGCTACGATTAACTATCAACTCTTGACATTTACAACCTGATTAATTAAATACTATTCAAATGAAAAACTATACTCTGTGAACAGAACTTAACAAAGAAATACTTGCCAATCACATATATGATAAATAACTTGTATCTGGAATACCAATAATAAATTGATCTAGAATTATGATAAGGGTTTAAAACCTTAAATTAAAAGGCAAGAAGACAAGCCAGGCATGGTGGCATGTGCCTATAATCCCAACACAAGAAAGAGAGCTGAAAGCAGAAAGATCTAGAGTTCATGGCCAGCCTGGGCTATGCAACACTGCTTTAAAACAAAACAGAAAACAGAGTAAAGAAATGAAAACAGGCAAAATTCTGAATAGAAACTTGACCAAAATTTAATAAATATGTAAGGGAAACAAGCCTTTAAATAATATTCAGTACCACTTGTCATAAGCGAATGAAAATCTGAGTCCAACATGTATTGGAATGACTAAAATCCAGTCAAGAGAAAGTCACATGGCACTCCATAAATATGTACAGTTTTTCTGTATACCAATTAAAAATAAAGCCTAAATTTGGGGGTGAGGAGAAGACGGCTCCATAGGTGAAGTCCTAGCTACACAAGCATGAAAATTTAGGTTCAATCTCCAATATCTTTGTAAAAAGTTGGGTCTGGTGGCATACTGTTGCCATCGCAGTGATGGGGAGACAAAGACAGGAGGATCCCTGGAGCTCTTTGGACAGCCAAGCCTAGTTTACTTGGTGAGTTCCAGGCCAATGTGAAACACTGTCTCAGAGGAAGCTGTGGATGGCTCCTGCTGGTAACACCCAGAGTTGTTCTGAGGCCTTCACATAGGCATATACACACACATATACACACACATACACACACATATGCACACATACATACACACACTTGAAAAATTTTAAATTAAAATGTAAACATCTTAATTAAGAAAGTAAAAATGAAACCATTTGACATCTCAGGGATTTATAATTCCTTGCTTGTCTGCATGAAAACATCCTTTAGCTCTGTGGTGTCTTGCTCAATGCATAAAATCATCCCCTCCCCCTATTTTCCCTCAGTGACAATCACCAGCTATCAAGGCCCAAGTCAGAAGGGAAGTTTCCAACTTCCGGTTTCCTTGTGCCACAGTTCTTAGATGTGAGCTGCCCCAAGATGGGCACAAGTGAAAACCTGTTCAAGTCAATCGTCTGTGTTAATTATTATTAGGAAGGAAAACAGTTTCAGAAATGCTCCAGATGAAAGGAAGCTAATAACCAGAGAATATGCCTTTGGCACAGGAAGTTAATTTCCTGTAACTGAACCACGTATCCAGAAGCAAAAGTGGTTTTAGTTGGAAGTCTTTCTCCCATGAGATGGGGGTCAAGCGCCTGCTGTGCGAGCTCCTCACTGTCATAGACTCTTGGGTTTTCACCATGTCCTGTCTTAATTGTCTTATTCTCTCCTTTGTAGTCCATGTGACAGCTTCCTCAGTAAGTTATCCAAACCACTGGCCTCTCTTTGAGGCCTTCTTGCCAGGGGAAAATCCATTGTATGATTTTACCACCAATAGATGACTCAGACATGCAATTAGAATCCATGAAATATATTTAGCCACATTGTGGGAAGCATTCACTCATATCTAACAAGCTTATGGGAGTCTGATCAGTTCCAGGGATCTTCTCTGATCGTCCTTTTGTAAGAGTGTCTGCAAGAGAACAAGACAGAACCTAAAGAATATGCATTTGAGTTAATATGGTATCATTAGGGAAATGTCTTCAAAAAAGCTTGAGACAAAAATAAGCTAATTGACACACAAATATGTTTTGACATAGAAATTTAATTTTCTTGATTAAAGGAAAACAACTTGAGATAAAATGTTTGCTGGCAAAGTGCTCGCCTGGTGTGTGCAAGGCCCTGGGTGTGCTTGCTAGTACTGCAAGAGAAAAAATGAGAAACAGGGCAAGAGAGGCGTAACTATACATACATACAAACATGCATGTACACATGCACTACAAACACACAGAGAACATACACATAAACACACATATACCATAAACACACACCATACATATATACATCATACAAACACACATCATGGACACATAAACACATACATACCATATATACACATAAAAACCATACAGACACACCAAATGTACACACCACGCACACATAAACACACACATACCATAATCACACACTATATACATCAAACACACACATAAACACATACAGACATATAAACACCATACAGACACACCATATACATATACTATACACACATAAACACACAAACATGCACACCATAAACACACACCATACACATACACATCATACACACATGTAAACACACCATATACACCCATAGACACCATACAGACACACCATATGTACACACCATATAGACATAGACACACACAGGTTGGGGGAGGATTGTTTTGAAACATCAATGATCTTGCAATAGCCTATACCAACCTGTCACCTGGCTACCTCATCATACTTTAAGGAATAAGGAAGCAAGGCATTCTAGACCGTTCCAGGGCCCTCAGCCTGGATTTGCTACATGTGGCCTATTTGAGCTTCAATCTGCTCGTCCACCTGTTCCCTTATGTGGACTTCCTGTCCACCTACGCTCCTGTTCACTCATCTTTACATAGCCCCTCCCTTTCAATTCCATGGCTAGATCCAGTCTGTCAGCTCTGCTCTACCCTGCTGCAGCAGTCACTGTGGTAGCGCCTCTTCCAAAGACCACACCACAGACTCCTTCCCAGTTCTCCCAGCTTAGGCCTCTTCATCTCCATAACAGGTTAACCCCCAGCAACATGGGATTGTCCAGTAAATTGCTGCCAAAGATATCCCTGTACATTTCAGGTGTGTTATTTAACAAATTCTAGGATTGTGGACTAAAACAAACATTTCCATCCACACAGTTTTCCATCTGACACACTCACGACACATTGAGAAGGAGAGAGAACATTATGTCAAAGACAGTAACCAACCACCAATCAGGTTGAGAGTGACCTTGCTCGCTTTGCCCAAGAATATTTAACAACATTTAGAAATATTCTAGGTTACCACAACTGGAGAAAGTTGTTTCTAGTATCTGCAAAACACCCTTCACTGCACTGGAAAATTCCACAATGAGGCATTACCCAGCCCACGGGTCAGTGATTAAGGCTGATGAATCTGACTATAAGGAGCCTAAACTGAAAAGGATTCACAGACTCTCTAGACATGTAGACTCCAGATGTTGCTGGTAGAAGGGACGCTTTCAGAGAAAGAATGAAGGTGCTGCTTGCTATTCAGTCATTAGTCTTAACTTGAAAGAACTTATAAGCACCAGTCTATGGAAAGACACCACTGAAAGCCATCTGTACTGTGGGAGCAACATTTAAGCAAAACCCAGGTATCCACAGAGAGCCACAGAATCATAATCCTAACCACAGAGCTTTAGAGTTGCCTTTTTGTGGGCATCCATTGCTCTCTGAGCTCATTCTAGGAGACTAGGAGCAGATCATTAATCTCCTGACTTGAGGCTATGGACAAAATCTTGGGACACCAATGTTGATGGAAAGGGGGAAAAAAGATGTTTAAAAACAGCCAATAATGGAAACTTTCTACCTAAGTGCAAAGTATAAGGAAGGCTTTTCCTTCTCAAATAATGTATACTTCACTTCGTGATCCTAAACATAAGAGCGGTTCACATTTAAACAGAAAGTGAATGGAGAAAGATCTCCAGGGTCCTTGGCTGGCTGCTGCCCAGCTACCTGACAGACTGTGGCATTCAGTGCAGTGTTACATCAAGCAAGCTGGGGGTATATTTTTATTTGTACCCATGTTATTTGAATGGGACTCAACTGGTGCCACTTTCATTAACTAATGTGAATCATTAGTAATATTCCCTTCCCCACATATTCAGACTCTGAGTTCCCATTGAAGCCACTCCCCCCCATCTGAGACAGAGTCTCATGTAGCCCAGGCTAGCCTCAAACTCACAAAGTCCTAGAGAATCACCTTTGACTCTTGACCCTGTCCTCTCACCTCTCAAGTCCCAGGATCACAAGGGTTGCACCAGGGTTCTTGTTTTTACAGCCACTTGCTTTTAGTCATGGTCAATAACAAGAGGATACAGGATCAGGTATACTAGGCTTCTGGAAGACCTCAATCTTTCTCCATTTTATTTATTTCAGGTATATTTTCCTGGGGTTCGTTGTGATCATTCTCAGTGACCACTCGGAATTCCCTGAGAAGTGATCCCAGCACAGAAATGCAGCTATTCAGAATTCCCAAGAGCATCTTTGATAGCAATGTTTAATTAGTAATACAGAAAAAAATGTCCACGCATCCAGACATATTTTAAGAGTGATACTCATGGCCCCATGTTAGGCAACATCTGTAGAACTTTGTCCTAGTACTTTCTCCAAGCCCCATGCTCCCAGAAATAAGACTCAGACTAAAAGTACATTTAGAAATACCATTTTCTCTCCGGTGACTTTCTAAGGTCACCGGAGAGACCAGCAGGAGGCACAGGACTCACAAGTGGCAGAGCAGCTGGGGCAGGATCCTCTCAACCTCCGTCCACACCTAGGAGTGACAGTGGTGGATCCTGGATCTGCAGCCCTCTCTGCCCCTTCCCTGTAAGCTGAGAGCCTGCCTTCAGGGAGTGCTTTAACCCAGGGACTAGGGTGAGATCCACCATTCTCTCCCCAGTGATTTTCTAAGGCAGGACCAGCGGGGAGGCACAGGCTTCACAAGTGGCAGGGCAGCCTGGTCAGGATCCTTTCTACCTCAGACCACACCTAGGAGGGACAACAGATCCACAGCCTTCTCTGCACCTTTCCTGAAAGTGGAGATCCTGTCTACAGGGTGTGCTCTGACCCCAGGACTCAGGACAGACAACTGATCCACAGCCATCTGGGCCCTGGTTTTACCAGACAAGAGCTGATCTCCCAGAAGTGCTGACACAGGCTTACAGACCCACAGGAGGAACAAGCTCTAGTCAAAGACAGCAAGAACATCTAACACCAGAGATCAACAGATGGCAAAAGGCAAACACAAGAATCTTACCAACAAAAACCAAAACTACTTGGCTTCATCAGAACCTAGTACTCCCACCTCAGCAAGTCCTGGATAACTCAAAACACCGGAAAAGCAAGATTTGGATCTAAAATCATATCTCAAGATGGTGCTAGAGGAATTTAAGAATGGCATGAATAACTCCCTTAAAGAAATACAGGAGAACACAGGTAAAGAGGTACAAGCCCTTAAAGAGGAAACAAAAAAAAAATCCCTTAAAAAATTACAGGAGATCACAGATAAACAAGTAGAAGCACTTAAAGAGGAAATGCAAAAATACCTTAAGGAATTACAGGAAAGCACAAACAAACAGGTGAAGGAATTGAGCAAAACCATCCAGGACCTAAAAATGAAAGTAAAAACCATTGAGAAATCACAAAGAGAGACAACTCTGGAATTAGAAATCTTAGGAAAGAAGTCAGGAAACATAGATGCAAGCATCACCAACAGAATAAGAGATAGAAGAGAGAATCTCAGGGGCAGAAGATACCATAGAAAACATCAAAACAACAGTCAAAGAAAATGCGAAATGCAAAAAGTTCCTGACCCAAAACATCCAGGAAATCCAGGACACAATGAGAAGACCAAACCTAAGGATAATAGGTATAGAAGAGAGTGAAGACCTCCAACTTAAAGGGCCAGTAAATATCTTCAACAAAATTATAGAAGAAAACTTAACTAACCTAAAGAAAGAGATGCCCATGAACATACAAGAAGCCTACAGAACTCCAGACAGACAGGACCAGAAAAGAAATTCCTCCTGTCACATAATAGTCAAAACACCAAATGCACAAAACAAAGAAAGAATACTAAAAGCAGAAAGGGAAAAAAGTCAAGTAACATAAAGGCAGGCCTATCAGAATTACACCAGACTTCTCAACAGAGACTATGAAAGCTAGAAGATCCTGGGCAGATGTCATATAGACCCTAAGAGAACACAAATGTCAGCCAAGACTACTATACCCAGTAAAACTCAACTACCATATATGGAGAAACCAAAGTACTCCATGACAAAACCAAATTCACACAATATATTTCCACAAATCCAGCCCTTCAAAGGGTAATAAATGGAAAGCTCCAACACAAGGAGGGGAACTACATCTCTGAAAAAGCAAAAATGTAATCTTCCAACAAAACTAAAAGAAAATAGCCACATGAACGGAATTCCAGCTCTAACAACAAAAATAACAGGAAGCAACAATTACTTTTCCTTAATATCTACTAATATCAATGGACTCAATTCCCCAATAAAAAGACATAGACTATCAGACTGGATACATAAACAGGACCCAACATTTTGTTACATACAGGAAACCCACCTAAGTAACAAAGACAGACAAGACACGACCTCAGAATAAAAGGTTGGAAAACAATTCTCCAAGCCAATGGTCCCAAGAAAAAAGCTGAAATAGCCATTCTAATAACAAATAAAATCAACTTTCACCCTAATGTGATCAAAAAAGATAAGGAGGGACACTTCATATTCATCAGAGGTGATATTCATCTTGGTATGATCTACCAAAATAAACTCTCAATTCTGAACCTCTATGCTCCAAATTAAGGGCATATATATTCATAAAAGAAACTTTACTAAAGTTCAAAGAACACATTGCACTGCACACAATAATAGTGGGAGATTTCAACACCCTACTCTCTGCAATGGACAGATAATGGAAACTAAACAAGGATACAGTGAGAGTAACAGAAGTTATGAAACAGATGGATTTAGCAGATATCTATAGAACTTTTTATACCTTCTTCTAAACACCTCATGGTACCTTCTCCAAAATTGACCATATAATTAGTCACAAATCAGGCCTCAACAGATACAAGAGATTGAAATAATTCCTTGTATCCTATCAGATCACCATGGACTAAGGCTGATCCTCAATAACAACATAAACAATAGAATGTCCACATACACGTGGAAGCTTAACAACACTCTACTCAACGATAACTTGGTCAAGAAAGAAATAAAGAAAGAAATTAAAGACTTTCTAGAGTTTAATGAAAATGAAGCCACAACATACCCAAACTTATGGGACACAATGAAAGCAGTCCTAAGAGGAAAACTCAGAGCTTTAAGTGCCTACAAAAAGAAACTGGAGAGAGCATAAACCGGCAATTTGACAGCACACCAGAAAGTGCTAGAACAAAAAGAAGCAAATTCACCCAAGAAGAGTCAAAGGCAGGAAATAATCAAACTCAGGGCTGAAATCAACCAAATAGAAACAAAAAGAACTATACAAAGAATCAACCAAACCAGGAGCTGGTTCTTTGAGAAAATCAACAAAATAGATAAACCCTTAGCCAGACTAACTAGAGGTCACAGAGACAGTATCCTAATTAACAAGATCAGAAATGAAAAGGGAGACATAACAGACACTGAGGAAATCCAAAAAATCAAGAGATCCTACTAGAAAAGCCTATACTCAAAAAAACTGGAAAACCTGAATGAAATGGACAATTTTCTAGACAGATACCAGGTACCAAAGTTAAATCAGATCAGATCAACGATCTAAACAATCCCACATCTGCTAAGGAAATAGAAACAGTCATTAATAGTCTCCCAACCAAAAAAAGCCCAGAACCAGATGGGTTTAGTACAGAGTTTTATCAAACCTTCAAAGACCCAATACCAATACTCCTCAAACTATTGAACAAAATAGAAACTGAAGGCAGTCTACCCAATTCTTTCTATGAAGCCACAATTACTCTTATACCTAAACCACACAAAGACCTAACAAAGA
>NW_022196913.1:52345783-52358627 GCF_008632895.1 Mastomys coucha | reverse complement strand
AGAAATAAACCCACACACCTATGGTCACTTGATCTTTGACAAAGGAGCTAAAGCCATACAGTGGAAAAAAGACAGCATTTTCAACAGATGGTGCTGGGTCAACTGGCAGTTAGCATGTAGAAGAATGCAAATCGATCCATTGCACAAAGCTCAAATCCAAGTGGATCAGGGACCTCCACATCAAACCAGATATGCTGAAACTAATAGAAAAGAAAGTGGGGAAGAGCCTCGAGCACATAGGCACAGGGGAAATTTTCCTGAACAGAACACCAATAGCTTATGCTCTAAGATCAAGAGTTGACAAATGGAACCTCATAAAGTTGCAAAGCTTCTATAAGGCAAAAGACACTGTCAATAGGAAAAAACGGTAACCAACAAATTGGGAAAAGACCTTTACCAATCCTATATCTGATAGAGGGCTAATATCCAATGTATACAAAGAACACAAGAAGTTAGAATCCAAAGAAACAAATAACCCTATTAAAAGATGAGGTACAGAGCTAAACAAAGAATTCTCAATTGATGAACACCAAATGGCTGAGAAGCACCTAAAGAAATGTTCAACATCCTTAGTCATCAAGGAAATGTAAATCAAAACAACGTTGAGATTCCACCTCACACCAGTCAGAATGGCTAGGGAAAAAAAAAACTCAGGTGACAGCAGATGCTGGAGAGGTTGTGGAGAAAGAAGAACACTCCTTCATTGCTGGTGGGATTGCAAGCTGGTACAACCACTCTGGAAATCAGTTTGGCAGTTCCTCTGGAAATTGGACATAATTCTACCAGAGGACCCAGCTATACCACTCCTGGGCATATACCCAGAAGATGCTCCAACATGTAATAAGGGCACATGCTCCACCATGTTCATAGCAGCCTTATTTATAATAGCCAGAAACTGGAAAGAACCCAGATGTCCCTCAACAGATGAATGGATACAGAAAATTTGGTACATTTACACAATGGAGTACTACTCAGATATTAAAAACAATGAACTTACGGAATTCTTAGGCAAATAGATGGATCTGGAGAATATCATCCTGAGGGAGGTAACCCAATCACAAAAGAACACACATGGTATGCACTCTCTGATAAGTAGTTATTATCCCAGAAGTTCAGAATACTCGAAGAACAACCCACAAACCACAAGAAACTCAAGAAGAATGAAGACCAAAATGTGGATGCTTCATTCCTTCTTAAAAGGGGGAACAAAATACCCATGGAAGAAGTTGCAGAGACTAACTATAGAGCAGAGACTGAACGAAGGGCACTCCAGCCTGATATAGCTGTCTCCTGAGATGCTCTGACAGTAACTGACTAATACAGAAGTAGAGGTTCACAGTCATCCATTGAACTGAGTACAGGGTCCCCAATGAAGGAGTCAGAGAAGGGATCGAAGGAGCTGAAGGGTTTGCAGCCCCTTAGGATGAACAACAATATGAACTAACTAGTACCCTCAGAGCTCCCAGGGACTAAACCACCAACCAAAGAGTACACATGGTGGGACTGACACCATGGCTCTGGCAGTATGTGTATTGTAGAGGATGGCCAAGTCGGTCATCAACGGGAGGAAGAGGCCCTTGACCCTGTCAAGGTTCTGTGCCCCAGTGTAGGGGAATACCAGGGCCAGTAAGTGGGAGAGGGTAGGGTGGAGAGCAGGGGGATGGGGGAGGGAACAGGGGTTTGTTCTTGTTGTTTTTTGGGTTTTTCTTTTTTATGGAGGGGAAACTAGGAAAGGAGAAATCATATGACATGTAAATAAAGAAAATATCTAATAAAAAAGGGTGATACTATAAAACTCAGGATTTGATAGCTAAAAGAGATCACAAAGTGCAACATTTCCTTTGTCTCAGAGCAAAGTGAAAAATAGCTCAGGTTAGTTCTCAATCGTCAGTAAAACTCTGGTCAGTCTACTCTATTGAGCTCTAAATTATTCTTCCATTTCATCTGGGACCTTTTGTAAGCTTAGAAACTAACAAAGTCAGGGACACCCTCAGCTGTTCTCTTGACCAAAAGTCCAGTTCCAAATCTTAAACTATGTCCTCCTGTGCTTTGTAAATCTTGTTTGCATACTTCCAGAGCACCAAGCTGTAATCATGGGGCTGATATATTTGTGCCCAAATCAAAAGAGCCCAGCGATCAGCTATTATAGTGGCATCCATCCATAGTTGTAGATCCAATTGTCCATTCCTCAAGTGTCCCAACATATAGGCTATCAGCCATGTCTATGTGACCTCAATGGCAGCTCACAGCAGTGTCAAGCCACTATGTCTTCCTGTTTCCTATCGTTCATCTTCTCTAAAGCCATGGGATTCAAAAAGCACATCTAGAAAAGATTCAGTAAACCCCTATGACCTTTCTATAGACTCTCAGATCTGGATCAGACCCCAGACAGTACAGTCAAGATGTACCTGGATACACATTTGAAGTCTCATTTAATTTTGGGGATTGGGCTGGAGTGGTGTGATTATTGGATCAGAGTGATGTTTTAATTCCCTAACAAGGGACCATTTGTTTCTTATCTGAGAGGTATGACCTGCCTAAAGGTTCATCCAAGGGCAGAAAAGGAACTAGTCCACAAAATAACCTAACGGACTGAAGAGGCACTTTGAATGAGAAAGTCACACTGCCTTGCTTTGTGCTCAGTCTACAGAAACCAACTTATTCAATGAACCAGTTATACCTTGATTTTCATTTTTGGCGGGATGCCTGCCAACCTCAAATGAAAGCATATTTCCCTTTTCATATGCACTCAACCATCAATCCCTCTCCAAACACCTTCTCAAAGAAAAGCTCTTTATCTGTCTTTATAATGACTTTGGCACATTTAAAACCGAAAGCTAGAACACCCTGGACAAGCCAAGTAAACAGTCTGTGAATACAGAGCTGAAATGTTATATAGTCTATACATATAGTCTATACATTGTTTATGGTTGAACCATAATAATTATAGAAAATAGGATAAATATAAACTAAGAAACCACAGATTTCAACTTGTTCACAGTATAATGAGGAATGCACACACGGCGGCAGAATGTTTGCTATAAGGATCACAGATCTTCCACACAAATAGTTTGGCTTCTGTCTACAGCCCTTTCCATATCCTTGACTGTTTTGGGGCCTCTTCATAGAAGTGTTTGACCCTGATCATACAGGAATTGGAAGACAACTACAGAAAACAGTAGATGTGCATCCTCTGCTTGGGCAGAGACATGTCTATATCCATTTGCACATTTCCCTTTTCATGCCTTCGATGGCTGATATGTCAATACACCATCATGGGGGTGTGTTAGAGGCAAACTCTCCATCCATTTGTGTCCAGTCAACTGCGACAAGAGTACCAGAGTGCATTTGACTGCCATTTTAGACAGGGTATATAATGAGCATGTAAGATCATTTCTACGCTGGCCACCCTGCTCAGCTTGCCAAATTAGACTTCCTAACTGCCAAGATGATAGGTGTTGCCAATTTCTTTCCCACCATGGAAAATCACAGGCCTTTGTCCTTGCTGATGAAAGAAAGAATTCATAAGCAGAATCAGGAGCACCTGCATTCCATTCTTGGCTTGGCTCTCGTCTTGAGAACCACTTTAGTGGACCCACAATGCCTGGGGGTACTTCAAGGACCAGGGCTCAATGGACATTGGGATAGCCGATGCTGTTTTTGGGGGGGAAAAATTAAAAATACAACCAGCACAGAGTAGTAATTTTCTTCAAATAATTGAACATCTGGGGATTTGAGTGGGGCATTTGGTACCTGTAACATCTTCAGTTTGAATATATTCTTCCAGGTCATTACTTAAATAATATTTGCAGCAATTTATAAAGTGATAACAAAGTGGCTATTTCACTCAGAGACAGAAGCCTGGACTAGAAAAATAAATAGATGCAGGTGAAGTGCTGCATCAGTCTTCCTGATCTTTAATAGTGTCCGTCCCTGATCTCTTGGACATTTTTAAATTTCCACGCATTTGGACCTGGGCCATTTGGTTCAGGTAGCCTTGTTAAAAAGGGATTTGCAGGTCTTTGCAGTGTTACAGCCCTGCCAAGTTAGAATAACTCAAGACAAGGTCAATGTCTAGGACTCTCTTGTATTAAATCAGCAAGTAAGCTTATATGCATTGCAGATTCCTTGCCCATGAGATCTCCTGTCTAAAGCAATCTGCTGGAAGGTGATAGGGTTGAAGCATGGGCTAGACAACATGCATATGGCACAGGGTTTGTAATATTCTAAGTGGCATCCACTGTGTCCCCCTGGGTCAAGGCAAGAGCAGTACTGGTAAATCAATTGTTTAATCCATCTGAGACAAGACTGTTTATCAAAACTCTTTCTCATTAAACAGAATTCTGTTAAATAAAAATCCTTCACTGACTTAGTTGGCAAGAGCCATCCTGCATCATATGGCACACCCCACTCACACCAAATCAGTAGCTAACAGCTACACCCTCCTGTGTCTCTGCTCTGACAGACGCTGTGCTGAGTAGACCAAGTGTTCTCCTTATGCTTAGGCACATGGTTATTAAGGAAATTCTGACAAAATGAATTGTAATTATGGAAAATTGGGAAAGTGGTGACATTATTCAAATATTAAGTCATAACATAACTAAGTCACATGCAATGCTCAAAAAAATTTGCAGAAATATATAATGGCTCACCTGCAATATCCAAAAGCAATGTCTTCAGATAATAGTTAGTCAAATAGAGAGGGAGATTTTTATGACTTTATGTCCAAACCTACCTCATTGCAATCAAAAATAAGAAACAAAAAGATAAGACTACTTAGTTCCTTGCCTGATTCTAAAATATTCTTTGCACTGCTATTAAAAAGGGGAGGAATAAAAAAAATAGCTTGAATAAATTAGAAAGCTTCCCTGAACTTCTGTGTTCTCAAACAAATAAAAGAGCTTGAGAGTTAACAGTCAGTCTCCTCCCAAGCACCTTACAAAGTTGAAACATCAAGTGCTGGACACAGGCTTGAGCAGGATGCTTTCTGTGTACCTCAGAGTTGGCCTTTGGAGGCTGTCTGGTATAATCCTGCTGAGGAGTAGTGATGCTGACATTTCTCCAAGAATGTAAAGAACTGATCATTCACCTACAGGCAAATTTTGTTACCTACATGGTCTTTATAACCTCTATGGATCAACAGTTTTCCAACAGACCCAGAGATAAGCTTACTAGGACCCTGGGATGCTGAGTGTATATATGTTTGTGCAGAGAACAGAGACTCTGGTCCTGCCACCTGCTAAGGATAGAGAATTTCAAACAACCATTTCGTCCAAGAAGAACATGAGTTTGCAAATTTCTAAATGAAGATATAAATAATTAATATGCATTCTTCAAATACCAGACTCTGTTGGAGATATAAGCCTGGACTCAGGCTGGGTGGTGCTGAAAACCCTCTTTTTTTCTTTACTGTGGTAGTCATGGAGGAATTGCTGACAGTGAAAAACCCCTGGTCTAAAGACATGTCACATCTGATCATACGCCAAGAGCAGCCTCGCCTATGTCTTCAGCTAAACAAAGTTCTTTATCACCCATGTGTGTGGTGGTCTGTTGTTTTCCATTCATAGCACAAACTGCTTACCTTGCGATGTGAGTTAAAATACAGAACACGTGACCGAAAAGCAAGTCAAAAGGTCCCCATGTCCTTAGATGACAGGTATGAGGCAAGAAGGAGTGTCCATCTTGATGAGTGTTGTGAGATTGACTGAATGGTATCATTGTGGGATTATGTTGTAGCACTAGCTGGAACTATGTGTTGCCTCCAGAAAGCACTGCCTGGGCTCATTGGTATGAGTACTTTCATAAGGCAGCCCACGTTCTTGGTTTGATTAATTGTGCCCTAGGGAGAGATCTGTACACAACAGGAGAGTCAAATTGAATTTCACAGGCAACTGTGATTGGAATCATGACCTTCAACTCCGTGTATCCCAGGGGAGATTCAGAGTTCAGGAAGCATCAGAGAAGAGATCTGTTGTTAAGAAATAATTTGAGGTTTGCAAAGATTGTCCCCAGAAATGGGTAACGGTTAGGGCTCTGGGATTAAAGAAAGATGTCCACTGTTTATTCAGAATCTCCAGTATTGGTATCAGACACTCTGGGAGTTAGTACATGCTCATGTTATTAGTTTCTTCTAGATCCTTCTGTATCCTTCAGCAATCCATCAGAGTGACTGAGCACTAGTTTCCAAGTAAACCCTCCCTAGCTATCAACAGCTTCCAAATATGAAAAACAATAACACAACCAACTTCCTCCCAGTTTTGGTCATAGGCACAAAAGCATGCTGAGGAATAAGTTTCATTCTCCATATTAGCAATCAAACTCATAATTAGACCAGACATGTTCATGGTACTACGTTATTAGTTCATAAAACTTGTGCAAGGTTTTAGCATTATCTCTGGGTTATAAACAAGCAAACCAAACCATGGGCTAAGACTTTTTTTCTTTTTTGAAAGAAAAAAATCCTACAGCAGCTTTATAATCTTTAATAGTTCAACAATTGATTGTTTTAATTTTGGTATAATGAGGCTTATATTAAGCAAAGACATGATTCTGAGCTGTTTTGTCTAACAAAGGCATTCTTGCCCTGGATTCTGCTGCCCCCTCCACTCATAGTTAGCATGTACTCAAGTAATTCCTGCACATACATCCAGTTAGTGCCACAAACAAGACCTGCAACAGTAAGAGTGATCCATTGAAAAGGAAGTGATGTATAGATATCTGAAGGTTGATCCAACCTTAGCACTGGAAGCAACTACAAAAGCAATGAGATTTATTCATGAGAGCAGAGGCCTTACTAACTAACCTCCCTTGTCTTTCTGACCAATGTTAATTGCTCATATATCGAAAAGCTTTTTCCCCTGATAATTGTGCTAAGCAATATGATGTGAATAAACATGAATGTTTTCTGCAATTGAGGACATGTATGTAGTCCAATAGCAAGGCAACTGGTGCAGAGTGAGACAAATATATATTTAATAAAGGCAGAAAGAAGGATAACTCGCTAGACCCCCAGAGTCAAGGAAGAAAGGTTCCTGAGAGAGAGAGATGAATGAGCTGAGAAAAGGACATTCCATAATTAATATGACATGGGGACGGAAGAACGGGAACCTGGAAAGTTTTTCAGTTTGGGCAATACCCAGTAGCCTATTTTGGTTTGGGCTGGGTGCTGGCTTCTATCAACCTTGTTTTGTTCTGTTTTTTAAAATACATTTTACAAATTAAAAAAAAAAAGGAGTGTTCAAATAATCCAAGAAATATATATATATATATATATATATATATATATATATACATACATACATGAAGTACATGTATATATATATACATACATGAAGTACATGTATATATATATTATATATATATATATATACATATATATATATATATAATATATATATATATATATGGTTACATAGCTAATAAGAGATCCAAGGACTAACAAGTTTGTATAGTGACTATTGCTTAAGAGCAGGAAAAGTGCCAAACAGGTGTCAGGCAACCTGTATTGTCTACAGTAGGCAAATGTCAGTGCAACCTTCAAGCGGCCATTCAACACTATGTTCTACTTCCTGTATCTGTAAAAACAGAGACATAAACCAGACACCCTCTGCAGTTCCTTCAGTGTTCAGGAACACATTTAAATCTCATTTGACTCTCTCAGACCCTGACAACTCAATCTCTAGAAAATACTGAAAATAAAGAGTAAAATAAAATAACTAGTAAAATATGCACACATGCATGCTTTATCAATGCCTCCCATTAGTCATTTCTCTAATATAGAATATAGAAGGAGCAACATTTTACTATATAAGTGCTCGCTACAGCATAATGTAAGTTTTGAAACGCATGTACTATTTTGGATTAAAGACTCATTTAAATTTACAGGGATATTTGTGCCAGACTACATTTCAGTATTTCATCAGTGTCAGCTGTTTTGTGGTAGTGGATAGAGAACTAGATCTATTATGGGATGTTTGTGGTTATATCTCATTCTCTATTAATTTAGAACTTCATGTTTTTAATTATTGGTACCCTATAGGGAAGCTAACATTCTAAGTACAATGGATAAGACTTTCAAGTTTCCTTGGGGGAAAAAAAGGTTTAAAATATAGCAAAATATTTTTCATGATTAAAAACATTTCTAACAGTTTTGAACTTAGATTTTCCTCAACATTTTCTGTGTTAGAGGAGTTTTGGGGTGCCCCTTGGAGTTAAAAAGAGATAAAGTGGAGCTAGAGAGATTGCTCCATTTGTATGGTGTTTGTACAGCAACCCTGGGGTTCTGGTTCCATCCATACCTCCCAGATAAAAAGGTAGCCATGTGGTACATAATTTCTGAGGTAGGGTGGTGGGGCTGAGACAAGCAGTCAGTCTAGCCTAACCTATGAGCCAGTAAGACAGCCCATCTTTAAAACCAAAGTGGACAGACACCAAGGAAGGGTGCCCAGGGTTGACCTCTGCACATACACACGCAGAATAGCCACACACGTGTGCATGCACGTAGGCAGTTTTATGTGCATGCACACACAGAGGAGAATAACATTATCCATAAATATTTTTCATATCAAGAATTATATTTAAGCCTCAACATAATATGTTTCTTAGAGTGGACATAAGAAACTAACACAACCTAGGTAGCTTAAAATAACATGTGTCTCACAAGTCTAGAGAGCCGAAGTCCAGAGGGCCCAGGCTTCCTTCCAGGCTCTACACTGAACTCTTCCACACACTGCCTCACTGATAGTTATGGCCATCTAACCCTGCTCATCCTTAGCTTGAAGCTGTGTCCCCCAAACTCTTCCTATGGGTCTCTATGTCTACACTCACCCCTTCCTAAGCAAACTATAGTAGGATTCATTCCCCTAGAGACCTCATTTTAACTTATTAAATCTGTAATAAACTCTCTCTAAACAAGGCCATCTTCATAGTTCTGGAGCATTAAGCTTTCAGTAGGAAGAATGCAATGCATCCCATAATGTGCAGCCCAAAGGCAGTTATTTCCATTTTATATATAAGCAAATGAAGACATAAAGTGCCTATGTCCCTTCTCTAAGGTCATGCAGATTGTTACTAGGAGAACAGGGACAGATCCATTTTGTACTTCATAAACAGCCTTATTGGATCAGAGCAGTATAGAAGGTTACCAAATCAGGTAATGACTTGCCTGGAATCAGAACTCATACTATTCTGTTCCTTAGGAAAGTGCCTTACCTCTAGTCCAAAGTGCATAGACATGTGGGCATGCCAGGTTATCATTATCAAAATCAAGTCCATTCACCTTGAGGTACAATTGTACCACATCTTTTAACTTTGATAGGGGGGAAAACACACTTCCTTTCTAAAATACATTTTATACTTTCTACTGTCAGCTAACTTAGGGGTAGAATAATAAGCCATTCTTTAATAGACTCCACTAGTAACCTCAAACATTCTTTGGCAGCTGTGAATGGTACTGATACAAACCTGAGAGAATTCTGTGGTCTATGAGACATGCTGAAACCTTTCTCTTTGGCTCACATGCCAAGAAATATTTTACTTTGGGTCACAGGATAAAAGGGACAAAATTAAAACAGAGATCTTCTGAGTGGCTGTGTAGGCGTCATAAAGTAGAGCCACGGCTTTCCTCACATCTCTGTTCTGGTTAGCAGTTGTCCTCGAGCAACACAGCAATCTTCTCTGCAGAAGCAACTTTCTTCTCTCTGGTGTTTCATTTGCTTGATAATGTGTCAATCCAGCAGAGAAAAGTAACTATGGACCAGGGCACCGGGCAAAAGCCATCCCAATGGGCTCCTCTCTGTAGTTGAGATGCCCTGATTTAATAAAGATCAGTAAAGATTTTTTTTTCAGAACTCTCTTTGCAACCACCTGTTGATGGAATGACTTGGTTGTAAAGAGATCTACTCTTGACTGTGTCTTAGAGACACAAGCTTTAGAAAGATAACTAGTAACAGACTTGTTGTGAAGGATGGTAGAGCCAATGAAAAATCTAAATTCTGTATGATTTTTTTTTTTTAATGAAATTGGTAAATCCAGACCCATGGCTTTTGGGGACATCTTATAAGTTGTGCTTACCTATGATAAATAGCTTTCCATTTGTATCTATGAATTTCTTTACCAATACTGAGCATCTACATATAAGGCACCATTGCAACACTGGGATGTGAAAAGGAATAAGAGGTATACAGTCTCCATCTTTGCCCCTGATAAGTCCCTCCCATAGCAAAGCAACATAATGTCACCCACACTGATGAGAGCATAGAAAGATAACTTGGGAACCCTGGGTCCTCATGGTATGTGTGTCTTCTGTTCTCTCGAGTCTAGATAACTTATTCATAAAGCATGACAACTGAACACACACACTCACACTCACACACACACACACACACACACACACAAACCTCTAATATTTCCCTCCATACCTGCTTTTCTAGCTACAGGTTCAAGCCACACCATATACTTCAAAACACAGCAATCAGTTGGGAATACACAATGCATTAAGAGTTTCTTAAATTTAGAAGTAGTTACCAGGAGACAACTATAGTCAGAGGCTCAAGCACAAAGTCAAAGTATAGGGAAGTGTAGCAAAGGTGGGCAAAGCCTACTACTTCTGAAGCCAGGAGAGCACAAACCAGCATGCCTTGACCACTGCACCAATACTAGCTGAGTCATTAGCATTGTATAATAACAACAGTGTGAAAATAACAGTCGCATGAATGTATGTACCCCTGTGAACTACTGGGCCATTTGTTTTGTTTTGTCCTGTGTTGTTTGTAACTTTAATTTTTTTTCAAACCTTATTTCTAATGATGGTTCTTAATTGCTTTAACTTTCCCTTTTAGCCCACCACCCACTAGAAGTAGTGGAAAAGAGAAGATATGGGGCAGGCAGGAGCGGTGGCGGGGGCAGGGAGTGGACCTGTTTAGAAAGGTTCTTTAGAGCAACTCCCATCTGTGTTGTCTGGAAATCAGCAGTTCAGTTCCCAGGTTAGCAACAGAAGCTCCATCCATTTGCAAACACTTCACAGGTATGCCAGTAGTCCAGTTAGATAGAGCCAAGATAGCAACATCAGTGACATGACCTGGCAGAGACAACCAGACCTCAGCCTTAGCTCAGTCAGCAGGAGGGACCAGGAGGGCCACTAGGATAAGTTCTCGGCTGTGCCTCTCTCAGGACAGCAAAGACCAGCAATTTCTTGAGACCCACAAGCGTTGCACAGCTAGCTCTATCAGCAAGCCAAGCTCAGCCTCCGACACTGTCCTTTGAGTCCTACTAATACTCTCCAAACATCATGTGTCCTCCATGTGTCTTGCCTCAGCTCATGCATCTGTCTCAGCTGACATCACTCTGCCAATCAGCCCTAGTCCTCAGAAGTGGCAAGAAACTGCAGCACACCACCAGAAATATTTTGGGGCATTTCTCTCTATGGTGTCCCAACAAATGCAGCTCAACTAGGCAGTGTAAGGCAGACTAATATATACATTTTGTTAGCAAAGAACCCTTCATCCTGTACCCATTCATGTGCTTGCTTTAGCAAAGCATCCTCTCTCCTGTGTCTGCTTCAGCAAAGATGTTCCTTCACCAGTTGGCCTTCATTTTTCACACCTGTGTCCACTTTAACAAAACATTCCTTCACGTGTTTGTCCCAGCAAAACATCATCCGACACAACTGACTTTCCAAAGAACCTTTCCACTTTAGTTGTTTTTTTTTTTTGAAATAGTGTTTCATTATGCCATCCTGACTGACCTTGAGCTTTCTACATAGACCAGACTGGCAGAGAACTCACAGAGATCCAACTGTCCCTGTCTCCCAAGTACTTGGATTAAAGCACATGATACCACATCCAGCAAGGGGCAATTTTTGTAAGGAAATTATGCTTTTTAAAAAGCCAATTTTGTATGAAGCTTGTGTGCTTTGTTTTATGAGCTAAGAGGTCTCCAAATCCTGATATTCACTAAGATTTCCACATGAGTTGTATCTGTGTCAGTCTTGCTCATCTCTAGAACCCCAGCCTGAGGACAGCATCTGATATTCAGTAAATATTAGCATAAAGAAAGAAGCAATGAGAATGTGGTGGCTAACAAGGGCCTCGGGGCTAACCAGAAGCAGCCTGTGCCCGACTGCACTGTACAATTAGAAGCTTCAAAGTCTTTAATTCTCTGTCCACCCATAGAAGCTATTCATACTAAAACACAGTTCTTCACCCTCCAATGAACCCAAGGACAATAAGACACAGAAATAAATTGAGTAACATGACTCCAAAGGATTATGGGAAACACCAAACAGTAAAACTTTGAGTGAACATTCTAAAATCACGGCTCTGTACAAAAGGCAGGGATATACCTCACATGGGATATAGAGCGGCATCCGCCTAGCATATATAGCCTACATGCATAAGGCTGTACATTCAATTCTGGCCACCAAGAAAATTAAAGATAGAGTATCAAGATACTCTTTTATTCTTACAAATGTGTCCCCGCACATTCAACTTGACACAAAGTCCCCTTTAGACATCACAAGTTAAGCAATGTGGCAAGGCTTTTTTAAAACACCATACTGATCTGGAGAATATCATCCTGAGTGATGTTACCCAATCACAAAAGAACACACATGGTATACACTCTCTGATAAGTGGTTATTAGCCCAGAAGTTCAGAATACTCGAAGTACAATCCACAAACCACAAGAAACTCAAGAAGAAGGAAGACCAAAATGTGGACACTTCATTCCTTCTTAAAAGGGGGAAAAAATACTCATGGAAAGAGTTGTAGAGACTAACAATGGAGCAGAGACTGAAGGAAGGGCATTCCAGCCTGATATAGCTGTTTCCTGAGAGGCTCTGACAGTA
>NW_022196913.1:52295711-52345297 GCF_008632895.1 Mastomys coucha | reverse complement strand
TGTTTTTTGGAGGGGAAACTGGGAAAGGAGAAATCATATGATATATAAATAAAGAAAATATCTAATATAAATAAAAATAAAACATCATACCTGATACCAGAGTATTTTCAAGGCCTGTAGTTAAAACATACTGCAGCACTTAGCATTGAGAGCACTGACTAGGGCCTGGAGAGATAGCTCAGCCGTTAAGAGCACCATTTACTCTTCTGAAGGTCCTGAGTTCAAATTCCAGCAACCACATGGTGGCTCATAACCATCCATAACAAGATCTGATGTCCTTTTCTGGAGTGTCTGAAGACAGCTAAAGTGTACTTACATATAATAAATAAATAAATGTTCTTCTAAAAAAATAAATAAATAAAAATAAATAAGTAAAAAAGCACTGACTGCTCTTCCAGAGGTCCTGAGTTCAATACCCAGCAACCATATGGTGGTTCACAACCATCTCTAATAGGATCTGATGCCCTCTTCTGGTGTGTCTGAAGAGAGTAATGGTGTACTCATATACATTAAATAAATAAATCTTTTAAAAAAAGAATCAGTAGGAGAAAACACATTTTCTTAGCATGTATTAATTACACAAAGCAATGGATCTTCTTGTGGCACTGACATACATATAAATCCTCTTCACCCATCTTATTTCTTTTTCCTTCCCCCTGGTTCCTTTCTTCCCCTCAACAGTCTACCTTTTTCTTTCATGGGATCTTATTTTCTCTCTGGACTCTACATATGGATGAAAGTATGTGATATTTTCTTACTCTAGGAAACTGATTTTTAAGGGTTAAGAATCTTCTGTCACAAAGCAGAACATGGGGCTGGAGAGACGGCTCAGTAGTTAAGAGTACCATCTGCTCCTGCAGAGGACCCACGCTTCATCCCCAGGTCTACATGCTGACTCACAACCATCTTTAACTCTAGTCCTAGGGGATCCAATGCTCTACTCTGTCCTCCTCGGACACTAGGCAGGCATATGGTACACAGGAATAACTGAACACCTGTACATATTTTGAAAAGAAGATAGGAAGGATGGAAGGAAGGATAAAAGGGAAGGGAAGAGAAGGAAAGGGAAAGGAAAGGGAAAGGAAAGGGAAGGGAGGGGAGGGGAGGAGAGGAAAGGATCAAGAACCAGACAAGAAAAGGAAAACTTTACAGGCCATGTGCCACTATAGACATATCCACCAGACACCAAGACTCCCTGTTCAAACTCTTGTCTTTAAGGTTACCTGTTTTGCAATATGTATGATCCAACTGAACACTAGAGATTTCAAAACTTGCTTATAGCTAGTTGCCCCATAGAAAAATAAGAACATTGTACCATTTGTTAAGCTAAGTAGCTAACTACTTTTTCCAGCAGTAAAGCAATAGCAAGAAAGTAAAAACTAGAACCTAAGTGGCAGATAAAGAAAATGTAAAAACAACCGCATGTAACAGTACACAATAGACCTGCCTGCTCATTCACCATGCTCCACTGCACTGGATCTCCTTTGCAGTCCTTAGCAGTATTGTGTCTGGTGTACTGCTCTTATAAGATAATTTTTGAAGCAACCGAGTTCCCACTCAAAATTAAGTTGATTGGAAGAGCTGGCACAAAACTTTGCAATGGGCAATTGGAAGAATGTGAGGCTGTGAGCTTACTGAGATGGGAGCAGTTAGGAGACACAGAGGAAAAAATATTGTCTCTGTTACTTAAACCTTTCAGTAGAAAAGAAGTGAATTGCACATGGTCAAATCACTCAGGTCAGAGTTCAGATCTCAAGCTTTGGAGCAGCAGGTTTCTCTGAAAGATGAAATCCAAGTCCAGTTTTTACCGTTTCTAATGTGTGTGAGTGTGTGCTGGGAATTCATATATGTTTGCATGTATGTGTGTATGTGCATGCATGTACAGCACCGAGATTCATGTTAGAGCTCACCCTCGCACTTGCCCTCGCCCTTGCCCTCGCCCTCACCCTCTCCCTAATTGGTGTGTACCTGATTGAACACAGGACTTGCTTATCCAGTTAATATAACTAGACAGCTTGCTCCAGGGATAACCTGTCTCTGATGTTACACATGTAATGCCATGCCTACCTGGCATGTATGTGGGCTTGTATGGAAGGTGCTTTAAGCATCAAGCCATATACTCAGCCTTCAGTTTGTACTCGTTATATGGGAAGCATACCTACCTGCCTACAAGAATTAGTCATAAACGAGTAATATAATGCAACTCTCATATAAATGTTTGGCTATATACATGGTGTGAAATAAAGATTACCTACAGTTTCATGCATTTGGTCCCATAACTAGTAGTGATCATGGAAGCTTATTCCCTCTCAGTAAAGAAAATTTCTAAAAAGTTCAAATTGCCTAAACTTCAAATCTGCTAGACTGTAGGTTAGGAGATGCTGGATTCTCTAACATCAGGAGCCTTCAGGCAAAACAAAATGACCTTTCTCCAGGCATGGCAAGTGTGGAATTCAGTACAACCTTTAAATCCTACCATGTCTATGCTGAGCTTTCTAGCGTGCCTTAGAATAACTGATAGATTCTGAAACAATGAGCACAATTTTTCTGAATATTCTTGAAAAGCAAAGATAATGGCTTTAGACAGAAAGGCAGGAAATTTGTCACAAGACATTGAATTTGCTTAAGTGGTAACTTTGCATGTCTAAAAAATTAGTATTTAGAGTTATGATTTTTTTCTAGCAATTGACTCAGGAAAATACAAAAGTCTAAATGGTCCCAGCCTCTGGCTTCTCGTTGTCTGTTGAAATAGCTCTCACGGTTCCACTTCATCTTTGTCTCTCTGGTTGAGAAGCAGACCTGACAAAGGCACTTAGGCAGTACTGTAGATCAACCCTAGAAAAACATTCATTTATTTCCAGTTCATCTAACACACCCTCAGAGTTTTCATCCCAGCCATCCTTAGCTCCTCAGTTGGATGAATTTCTTTCTTTCCTTTCTCTCTATCCATCTGGAAACAGAAAATTCCCTCTTGTCTCACGAGCAGTTTTCTTCTTCTCTGAAGGATTTGCACCTTTGGCCCTGTGAAGGATTTTCATGCCCTATGAAAGATTCTCTAGTCTCTCAGGGAAATTTCCCGAGGCTTTTCCTTCATCAGATGGAATGAACTCTCTGGGCACTCAACATGAAAGTGGATTCTTCATGCATTCCCTCCAACCCCCCCACCCCCACCCCCACCCTCATCTTCCTTCCTTCTTTTCCTTTCTTCATTGGTGGTTTGGTCTGGTCTGCATTGCCTTGGGTGTCAATAGGGACACCCAACTGGTTACACACTACCTGTCCTCTATGATTCTAACATTCTACCATTTTATATGCCTGGTGAGGTGGTTTGAATAGATTTGGCCCCCATAGACTCATGTGTTGGAATGCTTGACCCAAGGGGATTGGCAATATTAGGAGGTACGGCTTTGTTAGAGTAGGTGTGGCCTTGTTAGGGTAGATGTGGCACTGTAGGGGTGGGTTTTGAGGTCTCCTATGCTTAAGTTCCACCGAGTATGGACTCTCAGAGCCTCCTCCTGGCTAACTTCACATCAAGATGTAGAACACTGTGCTCCAGCACCAAGTCTGCCTGCATGATGTCATGCTTCCCACCATCATAATAATGGACTGAATCTCTGAAACTATAATCCAGCCCCAATTTAAGCCAGTCACAATGAAATGTTTGCTTTTATAAGAGTTGTCTTGGTCATGGTGCCTCTTCAGAGCACTAAAACCCTAACTAAGACACTTGGAAAACCCATATTGTATGGACACCAAGGCTTGCTACCAGCTATGCCCATGCATAGGTACATGGATGCAAGAACTTTTGAGTGCCAAGATGGCTGTCTTCAGGTATCTGAGAACTCTTTATTTCTCCAACAATCCCTTTCACATGGGTTACAGCCTTTCCAGCTTAATCTTGGGGTTGGTGATGACTGCCCACTCTCTGTAACTTCCTCCAGGCATCTTTCTTATTGTCCGATGTTGAGAATTTGATTTTCTTTTAACCACTATCCTTTTTAACAACTACATGCTCCTTGCTCATGACTTGAACATACTTCTATTTTTGATCAAACAACATGTTGCTCAAATCTTTGTGCTCTGATTTCTCTCTCCTGATCCTCTCTAACAGAACTAGTAGATACAGTTGGCAGTTTCCACATCACAGCCTGAATACTTAAAACTAGATTTTTGAAACATCTTCCACCAAATGAATTAGTCCATTACATTCACATTAAGCCTCACTCAAAATTTCAGGACATGGCAAAATGTAGAGGAATTCTTTACCAGACTATAACATGAAATACCTCTATCTAAATCTCCAATAATCTTCATTTCCATCTGAGGCCTCACTCTCCTGGCCCCCACTATCTGCATTTCCCTTGACATTCTTGTCTTCTGAGCTCACATCAGAGCCACCAGTGACACTGCTTACTACATTCTAGGACTTATGTTGATCCCTTTTCCAAACCCTTGCCATCAAAAGGCATTCCTTGGAGTAAATATAAGCATCTCCAGATATTGTTCCCCAGGCAATGGATAACTATCAATAAGATGATTTTAAATTTGCCACAATGGACACAATCTGGAACTGAGGCATTTGCTCATCTTCTCCAGGACATTGAACCAGTGGTGCCCTCCTCAATGGTGTTGTCACAATAAATGAAATTTCATATTTCACAAAAAGTTTTGACATTGGCTAAAAGATTCCCTATCATTAAAAAGCAACACTAATATTTCCTATTTACCAAAGAAATTGTTAGTTAGAATAGGTGTTTGGATGAGTAGCTAAGACAAAATACTGTAAAAAATAAAATGAAATAAAATTGAGACATTATGTTCAGAAATGCCAGATGACCCAGGGTTTTAATTTTCTATTGTTATATAACATATTAACTATAGATTATTGGATCAGAATAAATATTTAATTAGAAAATGTTTTGGGGGTGGGTCAGAGGTACAAAATGAACTTGACTGAGAGCTATGCCTTGGACTTATGTCCCATCAACACTAAGCTGAGGCTAGAAAATCTACTTCTTTGTTGGCTTTTTAACAGTGGGTATAACTCAGTCACTCTGTCTCTCTCTCTCTCTCCTTCCCTCATCTCTTTCTCTTCCTCCCATCTCCTCCCTCCCCCTCCCTCCCTCTCTCCATGCCTCTCTCCATTCCTCCCTGTCCCTCTCCATCATCCAGGGACCTTCATGCAGTTATATAGTTTGGCCTTTGTATACTGCTTGCTACTTAAAGAAATTCATGCTTCTCTCATGATATTGGCTTCTAGGAAAGAAGAATATATGACTTGAACTGGCATGCTGGCATAATGCCAGCTCCAAAAGTATATATTTTATAAATATAGCTTCCATTAGCTTGTGCTATACCACATTAGCTAACTTGTCTCATAATGTCAAAGGACTTGCCAGGCTTGTCAGGTTCAACAGGGTAAAGAAATGTAGCTTGCCTCTTGGTGGGAGAGTGGTAAGGCCAGAAAGCATCAGAGCTGGTTGGATGACAGAGATCATTGCTGCTGTCTTTGCAAATCAGAATCCACAACCCAGGATCTCACCCCACCAGAATGTCCTTACCAAAATAAGTCTTCTCATTTTTTAAAGATTTTTTTTAAATGTATATATGTATGTTTGTATGTAAGTATGTGTGTGTGCACACAGAGTGTGTGTGGTGCCTGAGGAGACCAGAAGTGGGTGCTGATCCCTCTGGAGCTGGAGTTGTGAGCTGCTCAGTAGGAGTGCTTGGAGCTGAATGTCAGTCCTCTGGAAGAGTAGCCAGTGCTCTGAACTGCTGAGCTATCTCTGCCTCCACAGCAATTTTTCTCTTCACTTAAACAATACCAGAATTGGATCTCCGTTAAGACTGTAAAGAACAGAACTTCACTCAAGTTAGGCTGAGAACTAAGAGCTCTTATAGGAGAACTCAGCAGATTGACACTAGATTAAACAGGACCTCAAGCTCTGCCCTTCCTTCAGGGCCTTTTGTGGATGGTCAGAGCATGTGATGTGGTCTCCCTCTCTTGGAAACACATATGTGCTTGCAAGTCTGATTATTGCTCCCGTCCCTCCTCTGAGGTGCAGGCTCTGTCTCTGTAGGTCTAACAGTTTTGATCTGTAGTTAAACATGCCCTCTCCTCATTCCCAGATTTAAAACTCTATAGAACAGCAGCTCCTTTCCATCTCTGCAATCCATCACCTTTTTCACTGTACACATAATTCTGGTTGCCCCAAAAGTTAGCTACATTTTTGGTTACATCCTCCCTTCTAATCAGCTGATATGGTTAAGGGAAAGGTAAGTTGCTCTTGAAAGTCAAGGATGGCATCCCTTTATATTAGGGGAGGCATCTAAAAGGCATAATAATCATGAATGATACGGATAAATGATCTCCCAAGTCATTCCAGTTCCAATGTATGGATTTGGTAAAAAGTAATTTCCATTAGCTTGTGCAGTACTACAATAGCTAACTATCCCATCATGCTTTACAGAGTGGTTGAAGGGGAAGAAATAAAGACAACAAGGGCTACTAAGCAGCTCCATCCCCTAGGGAGAAAAAGAGTGCTTCAGGGACCCAGTCTAATTTCCTGCAGTCATATTATTCTCCTAGCTGTATCTGTGGTTTCTATTAACCCCTCTGTGCTATTGATCAGCCTGGTCACAATGAAAGAGCTTTATTGAATTCCAAGTAATGGAAACTCATTACATGGCCTAGATAATTAATTACCAATTCTTTCCTTTTAGTGAAATTGAAACTGGCTGTGGAGAACAAGCCGAATGAGCCCCACTAATGCAGCCTGTTTGAAGCTTTATTTAATGCCTGTGAGGGGACTCTCTCTCTACACTGGCCTTGGAGATGTGTTTGATGTACTGCAGACCCTTGATGCAACCCAAGCACTTCCCTTCAAAATAAAATGCCTCTCCAAGTGGGATCGATAGAAAGGAGGAGGCACTTAAGCTGCACAAAGCAAAAATAGTCAAACAAAAAGTACGAATCATATAAGGGAATGAAATAAGGCATCACTTCACTAGGACTTTGAAACCAGGTCATCAGAAGTGCTTTCAGCAAACCACTTTATAAGTCAGGAGGAGGAAGTGGATTTGTGTCTTCCATCTTCTTCTGTTCTCCTTGCCCTGAGCCTCCGACTAGGCAGCATTAGCTACCCAGTGTAAAGAATCCACAGCATCAATGCTGTGTGGACCAAAAATTAGAGTGGTAGTTTCCAATCACGGTTGGCAATGGCAGAAGCCTTACTCTGTGCTAGACACTGAGACAGCTCATTTACACACAGTCATCTCTTCTTATCCTGGGGTCCTAGAGCTGTGATTGCACTCAGTACAAATAGGTTAGTTTTGGGAAAGAACTTTCTATACACACACACACACACACACACACACACACACACACACACCTACTTTAGACTATAGGTCATAACAATTATTTCCATTGCAATCACATTGTATTAGGTATTATAAATGATCTAGATACACTTACAATACACAGGAGAGCTGTGCCCTACTATAACATTTTACATAAGGGATTTAAAATGTGCAGGCTTAGTCAGCAGTAAGGAGTCATTACAATACCTCTTAGAAACAACTTCAAGGAGGGAAGATTAGAGTCAGTTGGTCATGGTGAGGATGTGGCAACAGAACAGACTAGTCTCTATCATCAGAATCAGACACAGAGACTGCTCACACTGGTGTGGTACAGGAGAGGGCCAGAATCACAGGCCTACCTAGAACCTTCCAGGACTGGCCCTAGTGTAGTACTCACACCAACCAGGGCCCACTTCCTAAAGATTCCACAGCTATCCTCCTCCACTGAAAACCAGCATAGTCCTCTGGTGACAAGCAGTTAAACTGTGAGTATGAAAGAGACATTTGGCAAGCCATAGCAAGAGTCCTGGAGCCAACCCATTCTGTATGTACCATTCGATTCTTACAACTACAACACAAGCTAGACTCTGCATAGTTAATTTTGTGTGTGTGTGTGTGCTGCTTTTTCTCTGTGTTGAAACACACTGACCAAGAGGCACTCAGGAAGAAATCTTTTGTCTTGAGTTACTATTCTATAGAGATAGCATCCATGTGGCAGAAACAGCATCATATGGCAGCAGGGACAAGAAGCTGGTTGTTCATCACCATGACGAACATTCACCAGGAAGGCTCCACCCTCTAAAGGTTCCATAACCTCCCCTAAACACCTAGGGACCAAGTGGTCAAACACATAAGAGACATTTCTCGTCTAAGCCAACACACATATATCTTACTCATTTTGAAGGTGAGGATAACCTCACTGAATGAAACTGTCCAAGGCCAGAGAACTATGATCCTGGAAATTCAAGCATACATTTGCCTGTTCAAATCTACTTGATCCAAATATCTCATCCTCTGCAAGGCCTCTGCAGTCTTGGGCTTCAACTGCCACTGAGGCTGCACCTTTATCAATCACCTTTCCTTGCCTCTCACAGTGCCAAGCCTCAGCTGCTCTCCATGACCCCTCCATGCCTTCAAAACCAATACCACCTGGGTGACTTACACTACCAAGTTTGGCTACCAACCCAATGTGCAACCATAGCTACCTCTGGAACACAGCTTCCATGTGTATTCAGGAAATATCTACCAGAATATTTCATCTTAATGATGCTGGCATCTATCATCACTAATTTCTTAGCTCCAATTGACCAGCACTGAGTTTCCCAGCGAAGCAAAGATTTTACTTTAGTAGTTCCAGTATCTTGTTAATCACAGCTGATCCCTTAACTACAGATTTTTCACACAAAATCCTTGTATGGTCTTTTTGCTTCACTCTGAAATTTCACAAGCCAGGCCTCTATCATCTGCACTGCTCTCAACACTAAGACTTTTCTAGCCCAAAATTCCCAAGTCCTTCCACAACCCACCTAAAACAACATAGTCAGGTCTGTCTCAGTAATACCCCACAATCCTGATACCAACCAATTAGGGTTTCTTTTGATTCCATAAAACACCATGACCAAAAAGCAAGTTGTGGAGAAAAGGGTTTAACTTACATTTCCATCAGTACATTTACATTACACTTACATTACCTTTGCATTTCTTACAGTGGTTCATCATCGATGGATGTCAGGACAGGAACTCAAGCAGGGCAGAAACTTGGAGACAAGAGCTGATGCAAAGATCATAGAGGAGTGCTGCTTACTGGCTTGTTCCTCATGGCTTGCTCAGCCTGCTGTCTTATAGAACCCAGGACCACCAGCCCAGGCATGACTCCACGCATAATGGCCTGGGCCTTCCCTCATTGATCACTAATTAAGAAAATGCCTTTCAGCTGAGTCTTATTGAGACATTATCTCAACTGAGTTTCCATCCTTTCCGATGACTCAAACTTGTGTCAAGTTGACATAAAACTACCCAGCACACATCACAACAGTGAGGATTACAGTAAAACAGCGTCTGTGTATGCTGAGCAACAAGCTTTCTGTTGACCTCGGGATCATAGGAAGGGAATTCATCAAACCAAGACTGTGCATCTTGTGGTCAGAAAGCCAAAGAAAGAAGTCAAGATGAGAATCCTACAGCTCCCATCAGGACACACCTCTAATAACCTTCTCCTGAAACCACCTCATAAAAGCTCCACAACCTTTCAATTGAGGGCTGATACCTTATCATATTATCTTTGAGCAGGCTTCTTTCACTAAACACAGTGATCTCAAAGAATGCAGAATGGCATTCTAGACCAAAGAATAGGTTAACACACAAACATACTGACAATGTGTTTTTTACTACATGGTTCAGATAGAAGTCACTGTACCCCACAGAATTCCTTTACAGGACAACTTTTAAAATAAAATACCAGTTTCTCCCTAGGAACATTCTGCTCTTGTGAACACTGGAGATGTTTTAACTGAAAATATCGTTCTTTTCTACTTGCTGAAATTAAAAGATAAAATTTGTACTCATTTCTCAACACTCATTGCTTTTCTTCTTTTTCTATTTTTAATTCTCTGTGTATTTGCACATGTGTGCAGGTACCTGCCGAGGCCAGTGGAGGGCATCAGATCTCCTAAAACTGGAGTTAAAGGCAGGTGGGAGTGGCCTGATGAATTTGGGTCTTCTGAAAGAGCGGCTCCTGTTCTTAAGCTGTGAGCCATCTTTCCAAGACCTACTCATTGGTTTTTAGCTTAACTCTATGCTTAGTTTCTCTACTTTCCCAGTTCTGTCATTTCTGGGTCCCCTTCTTCTCTCTCAAATGTTTACCATACATATTATGAGCACATGTTATCAGATAAGAAGTAGCAGAGTAAAGAACCTCCCTCCTATCCTTAAATTCTGTGCTGTGGGCAAGTGTTGGCTGCTGGAGCAATCAGAACTTCCTCCCACTGCCTCCTAACTTCAGATCCAGGTAACATATTTTAAAAGTCTAAGGAAAAGACCACTTTCAAATTCTTTGAAATTACCACTAAATTTCTGTATAGAGTAACAAAGAAACAGAAATATGAAAGTAAGGTATTTTTAAATTTGTGTGTATGTATGTGACAAGACCAGTTAAACCATTACTCACTGCCTGGAAGGTAGAGAGATGCAGTTATTACCTCAATACCTTTCCTGATGAGTGTTTTATTGCTAAACTTTTAGGTATAAAATTTTCCCAATGTTCCTTTTGCAGCTTGATATGTTTTGTGATTTCTTTTCTTTTGACAACAGAATAAACTTCTTGTGTTTGCAATTTTAAAAGAACATTACATCATCGAAACTCTTACCCATCTGCATTTATAAGACAATTTGTTCTCTCTCTGAAAAACACTAGACTATCCTCGGGCTGGGGATGTAACTTAATAGTAGTGTGCTTGTCTTAATGAAGAAAGCTCTGGGTTCGATGTCTAATCCCACAGGATAAAGTGATGGTAGTCATTTTTAAATGATATAAAGCTGTTTTAAGTTTTCTGTTCTGCTTTTTTTTAATTCCTTGAGAATCATATACACTGTATTTTGATCATATTTATCTCCATCCCCATCTCTTCTGTACCCACCCAACTTTGTGTCCTTATTTATTTAAAACCCACCAAGTCCCATCACTACTGCCTATGTGTTCTTGAGTATGAGGTCATTCACTGCAGACTGTTAGACCTACCGTGAACCACACCTTAAGAAAAGCTAGCTATCCTCCTTCTGGAAGCAATCAATCACTAGCAAGGCTATACTTGGACAATCTCCACACTACTAGTGTATTTTCTCCAATGGCATAAAGTCCCATTCCATGAGTAGTAAGTAGATGATTGGTAAGAGAATGGCAACTTGATTGTATTTCAAAATCAAATACACCACAAAAGTGAATTGTTTTGCATTTTCAAACCTCCCAGTATGCTTTGCAGCTCTCTCTGTTCCTCATCTCTTTATAGGACAGTTTCAGGATATAAGAATTAAGTTCTGGTGAGGTCCAGCCACAGTCATCTAGTGAGTGGCAATAATGTCACAATATTGTGAATGTGACTTACAACTCCAGAAATCCCAATAAAGGATGCAAACAGACTCTTCTTGGCTAGAAAAAGTACATGGCAACCAGTACTGGATCAAACAAAATCTCAGAATCTACAAGATGAAGCAGCTAATATTTGACTTACGTGGATATGGGGATTGTTTCTTCACTACTAATGGACTGCATAGCATTGTAGACAATTTTTATTCTTTACTTCAACTGGATTTTCAGTTTGTTTCATTCTTTAATTTAACTAAAATGTCCTCAGGAAAATTCAACTTTGCTTGGATATATTCCAATCATCATAAAACTTCAACAAGACAACTTAGGAATATTTAGCCTTCTCTTTTCAAAAGTGTCCAAATACAAATGAGAACTCACAGACATCACCCCTAACAGGCATGATTATCAACTCTAAAGAAATGTCAGCATCTATGGAGTTGAGATGTGAAATGTATTTAATATTTAAAAGACTCTAACAAGGTATGAACTTTCCTCTTCAATTAATTATTGATCCAGGCCCTCTTCTTCTTTTCATTTAAAAGTTTAAAACAGCATCTTGAGTTTGGTACTGGAATTGAAGAAAGCCATTGGTTTATCATGTTTGTCAATGTGGAAAGAGAAGAGTTTTGACAATATGGGAGGAATGAACAGCCAACCTCCATTATCCTGCATTTGATGTCACAGGCACCATCTAGAGAACTCTAAATAACAACAAGCAAATTCTGTGGAAATGTTTGGCTAGATGGAACCAAACAGTCACAGTTGACAATTTCATAAATACATTAATTAGAAGTGTCTCCAAATAGCATGTGATTTTGAATTATTAACATAAAACACTGCATTATAAATGACTGCAAATTGCATTCCTAGTGTTCTCCATGCTTAATTTATTATGCCGTAGGAAATGTGCAAATTACCTCATGGTTTTAAACTCAATGGTGAGTTCTATAGGTATAGTTGTCCTTTAAAAATAAATCCCAACATGCACACATGTGATCTGGTGAGCTATATAAGACATTCAAAGTTGGATCAAACCTGATCAAGTGTCCTTTCATGCAGAGGACATTATTCGCATTAGAGATGACTTGTTCCACTCCTGCCCAGGTACTTCCTCTGTCCTCCAGACACAACCTATATGCCATCTTCATGGTTTTACTAACTTCCCAAAACTTGGTCTTTTATCACTCAGTACTTCTTGGTCCTTTACACTACAGAAGATCTGGGGGTGAGGGAAGTTCATGCCTATGTTTAAAATCTTAAAAGACTGTCTAACTATTAAGAACATCAGCAATTGTGGGGGATTGGAGTATTATAGATCTGGGGCCAAATTATCTTGAGCTGTCTCTAGTCCCTTATAAGTCATTCACTGCCTACTTCTGCATTTGAACTAACATACTTTTGGAATGGCTAACAGACCAACCAAAAACTAAGACTGTCTTCAGACAGCATCTATCCTATAAACCGTAGCAGAGATGTCCCTGCTTTGACATACACTGACCTGATGGCCTTATCGGTGCATTTTAAAGGTACCTTGGTTTATGCCCTTATTTTGTTCTATTAACTATAAGTCCAAATTAGACCATAGTGTTGGGATAACCTGAATCTGTGTTTCTGGGCCATGGTCACTCATGTCTGGTCCCTATTACTCCCTTTGAGATGAAAGCTGTTTTATAACAACACCTTCTAAATATGTAAGCGCTGAGCATTAGGCTAAGCCTAACCTGACTGCTGCCATTCAAACTCCAAGGACAAGTTTTGAGTGTGCTTAAAACTAAAAAATCACACATCTCAGTTTAATTATGGATAAATTCTCATTTCAGGTCTCTTCCTCTCTTTTGATGCTATCTTCCTTCACATTTATTGATTAATTATCACCTTCTACATATATAAGCACTTTCCCATGAGTTTTGTTGGTAGATTTTTTTTTTCATTTATTTTTTAGCTGTAAAATTTTAATGGCATTAGACCCAAACTTGAAGTGGAAATTTCTGGTTATGTCATGTGATGTAGATTCACATGATTTTTGCAGAGGTAGAACCTGTGAGAGGACACATGATGTCTGGAAAGAGTATAAGCAGGACTCAGTGGACAGTTACAGTGTGCTTGCATAGCTAGCTGTGCAACTCTTCATTAGTCTTAAGTCTTCCCTGATCTTCACTTCATTAAGAGAGGCATAACAGAGATCTCCTGGCATTCCGGCTGGTCCTGGTTGCTCCCACTGACTCATGATGATTGAATGGAAGCCTGGTGGTTTCTAGTGGATCATGCTGTCATGGATCATGCTGTCATTGCTGATTTGGGTTTGGTGACTCTTTTGAACTGGACTATATTGCTGGTATCCTGACAGAGATTGGAATCACCCCAAAGGACTACTTCTAAACAGGTTCACATCCCCTTGTCCTATTTACTATCTTTTCTCCCCTACATTTGGACAGTGGGCTAGAAGGGAGGTTGAAGTAACTGAGAAACCTTGTTAAAGTAGATTTTGAAAAAATCTAAGCCTACACAAACTATATATGGCAAAGAATATAGACATTTGCAAAACTATTACCACACAAATTTTAGAAGTACTTACAAAATGATTTGCTTTTATTTTGAATGTAGGCATCCAAGGAGTCAAATGGCTCTAGGTTCCACTCCCCATTCCACAGAATAAAGGAAAAATTGATTTTTCCATGTTTTTTTATCAACATGTCATTATTGTTATTAAAATGTTGTCTACCATTACATAAAGAGATCAATAGAAAAGAGCCAAAGAAAAATGGCGGCTTACATGTGTTATGAGCCTCGCAATTCAGAAGAATCATTTCATTCTTCTGTTAAAGACTGACAGAATATTAAAATGATTTTTGAAACAAAAGCACATACATACCAGACTAGCTTCCCTCTGTAGCGGAGGATTATCTTGAATTCCTGGTCCCTTGCTTTTACCCCCTGAGTGCTGGAATGACAGATGTATAATACTACACCCAATTTATATAGTACAAGGGATTGAACCCCAGGATTCCCTTTATCAGGCATTCACCAATTGAGCTGTGTCTCCAGCTCTGTATATGTTGAACTACATTTAAAAAAAACAAAAAAAACAAAAAAACAAAAAAACACAAGATTTCAGTCTTACACAAAGAACTATGGGCAACTAAAGAAAGCTGGAAATGGGAGAGATAATCTTCCCCAGGGAAGAACATACCAACTGCTTGTCCAGTACCAAATGATCAGCCAGGAAAGCATACATACAGGTGGCATTATATGAACAGGTTATATTTGGGAATACATATATATATATTATTGCAGGCATACATATACATACTATACATAAACACACATGTGTATGTGTGTGTGTGTGTCTGTGTGTGTGTCTGTGTGAGTATGTGTATGCCTGCAATAACAATTAGAAAAGAAGAGTCCATGAATTTGAATGAAAGTAGGGAGAGGTATATGGAAGTTTTCGGAAGGAAGAAAAAGAGAGTAAATGTGATTAAATTATAATGTCAAAAATAAAGTGAAAATGTTATATCAAAAAAATATGATATGCACCATACTTGATTCGTCTTAATACTGTCTGTGTTATCAGAAACCTAGCTGGCTACTCTCCTGGTTTGGTTTTCGGATCCAGTTCCTATAGATTATCACTATTCACCTTTTGCTTGAGGGTAAGAAGAGGGCCTTAAACCTGATTGGTCTGCTTATTCTAGCTCATAGGTGCTGTGACAAGGGACTCATATACAACAAACATTAGGATGTGTTATTTTATCCTTGATTATCAAGCAATAGGTCATTTATCATTCTTGTGTAATAACTATTAGATCATGAATTTAAAATAGTCATAACTTATGCCTTAAAATAAATGGTCCAAAAATGAGTAAACAATATATAAATATAGGGGTATATAAACTAATAAAGTTCTTGATGGGTAAAAGGAAATGCTCCATTTAAAAATAATTATATAAGAGGCTAGAGAGATGTAGCTAAGTGGGTAAGAGCACTATTTACTCTTGTAGAAGACTGGAGTTCAGTTCCTAGTACCCACATTAGCTATCTGCCCATCACCACTTATAACTCCAGTCCCAGGGGATACAATGTCCCGATCCAGCCTCCATGGGTACCTGAAGGTAACCATGTGTACAAACACACACACACATATACACACCCCACACACACAAATACACACACACACACCACATACACATATACCACACACACACATATAACACATACACACATACACACACACACACACCACATACACATATACCACACACACACATATACACACCCCACACACACAAATACACACACACACACCACATACACATATACCACACACACAAATACATATACATACACATACACCACACATACACATACACACACATATGCAAATACACACACACCAGAAAGAACAAGAGATGGGAAGATATGAAAATAAAATAAATCTTTTTTGTAAAAAATAAAAATCATAGGATAGAAAGGATTCTATCTAGACTACAAAGTAGGTATAGCTGAGAAAGAAAATAAACTTGGAAAAGGTCTCTAAAAATCACCCAAACAAAACCAAAGGATTTGAACATAGTCTTATTGTAACTTGATTTCTGTGTCTGGTTGATATCCCTGGGAGGTCTGCTCTTTTCTGGAGGGAAACCAAGGAGGGGTGGATGTGGGGGAGAAAAGAAGTAGGGGAAGTGTTGGGAAGAGGAGAGAGGGAAACTGTGGTTGGGAAGTAATATGTAAAAGAAGAATAAAAAAGTTAAACAGATGTGAGAGAAATATACTAAGTTAAGTAACCAAGAGCATATACTTTTTCATACATGTATATATGTGTATTTATCATAATTAAAAAATAATATGGAGTTGGAATGGATGACAGAAAACTTGCTTATGGTTTGATCCTCAGTATTGTACACACACAAATACTAAAAAAAAAAAATCTATCTCATAGAACCCCATATGCATATTTGTATATGTGCTTAACACACACACATGTACATGAACAAAAAAATGTGAAAATATTATTGAACCTTTAAGATAGAGTTAAAAAATGTGCAAGAAGGTCTCTTTAATTTGGTTGGGACAGATTCTAAAAGAAAACCATATTACTTTTCCTCTTCTAAACATATATTGCCAATAAGGTACCATCTGTGTAGACATTCATGGCAAATGGGAAATTAAGACTTGTACGGAAGTTTAAAATACCAAAAGGAAAAAGACCACCAAGAAAACTAAAATTGGAGATAATTCTTTTCCACTGGTTGAATGAGCTAAAACACTAATAGTTGCTCTGCCAGAATATCAGTATGAGTGGGAATGTAGCTGCATATAAACACAAGAGTGCCATAGAGTCCCATGGGGATAAATACGTCTTCAAATCCCAGTCGTTTCTACTTCAGACTACCACGTCTAGGTTCACATCAGACATTACTTTTGAGCAACAGACAGAATCAAACAGTAATTCATTGTGTTGTAGAAACAGGGAGGGTCCACAGACTTGCCTACAAAACTTTTAAAAATTCATAGTTTTAGATTTGACTAGTATTGTCAAAGTGTTGATTCCAAACATTGGTCCCACCATCTTAGCATGAAAGCAATCTTAAAAGGAAGTAATCTATCATAATCAAACAGCTCAGCCCTCTATAGACTGCCTGGCACTAAAAGCTAAGATCAATGGTAATTAACTTTGGTTTCAGCCATTCATACTGTTCACAATCCCAATGTTGCAGTAACATCTAGAAAGAAAAAACTGCTATGAGTGTCTACTGTACAAAAGATACTGATTTTAAACTGGCTTTATGTTCTGCTACTTTGCTAAAAGCAGCAAGCAATTTTATTTCTGGTGGAGTCTTCAATAACTGTTAAATATAGAATCAAACCATCTGCAAAAAAAAAAAGAAAGAAAGAAAGAAAGATCATTTGTCTTCCTTTCCTCTTTGTATCTCTTTTATTTTTCTCTGATCTTATTGTTCTGGCTAGACTTCAAGAGAACCAAACTGAATAAAAGTGCCCTCCCTCATATCCTCCAGGTCCTAGAGAAAGTTCTTTATTTATCCCCATTAGTATAATGTTGCTTTTGAGCTTGTTTGTCATCTATACCCTGGACCATAAGATATTTTCCTCTTATTCCTAGTTTCTATTGGAATTTTATCATGAAGAAAGATTTAACTTGGGTCAAATACCTTTTCTCTACCTATAGATACGATCATGTGATCCCTGTGCTTGTGTCTGTTTACATGCTGAACTCACCTGCCTATGTTCACCCAATCTTGCAGTCCTGGCATGAAGCCATCTGAATATGTTCTTGAGTTCAGCTTGTAAGGATTTTATTGTGAAATTTTGCATTTATGTTTATCAAAGAAACTAGTTTATGGTTCTCTGCTTTTGATTATCATTATGTGTCTGTGATATCAGGGTAGTACTGGGTTTGTAGAATGAGTTGGTATTGCTCCTTCTCTACTGTGTGGAACATTTTGAAAAGAATTGGTGTTGTCTTGTCCTTAAAGGTTAGGCAGAATTCAATAATGAATCTCTCCAATTTAGGCTTTCCTTATATAAACATTTTCAATTATTGCTTATTGGAGGACTGTTGCTTTTACATTTTGTTCTTGTAAGATTCCTCTAGGAGTTCCCCATTTGGCTACTCCTGGTTATCTGTTGACATTTTTCTCCTTTGACTTCTGTAATGAACAGTGCCTTTCAGTGTTCCCTTTCTCTTCCTGGCCAGTCTTGCCCAGGTGCCTATGTGGGCTCTTGTCTTCTTGACTGTCGACTTTGCTTTCTGTTCTATCTCTCTCTCCCTCCATCCCCTCCCTTCTCTCTCTCTCTCTCTCTCTCTCTCTCTCTCTCTCTCTCTCTCTCTCTCTCTCTCTCTCTCTCTCTGTCTCTCTCTCTCTCTCTCCCTCCATCCCTCTCTCTCCCTTTCTCTCTCTCCCTCCCTCCCCCTCCTTCTCTCTCTCTCTCCCTCTCTCTCGGTGTTTTAGATTTTGGCAGCATCCAAGTTTGATCTCCTTGCTTCTCCACGCCTTATTCTCTGCTGCTACTTCATAAACCAGTACCTTCCTTTCCTGCCATTTCGCACTTAAATTCCATGTATTCATTCATTCAACTGCTTGCTGTAAATCTAAATTTGAAAGCATAAACACACACACAGAGAATCAACAAATTCTGAAATAAGTGTATTTGAATATAAGGTTCTAATAAAAAAAATTCTGTGATTTTTTTTTACTTTATTCATTGATGGGCTTGTCATTTATAGCTTTTTATCTATCAAATCATCTCTTCACCCCAGGGGTAAGTCTCAAGATAAATTATTCTTTTAATGATATTCTTAAATTCTGACATTTATACATAAAAATTAGAAAGTATTTCTAAATTAACATGTTTTCATAAACATGTAAAATTGGAAATTTTTAATTTTGTTCATCAACTTGTAAGTTCCTCTTGAATTCAATTAAATCTAACTTGTTTTATAGATCTGTACTACATAATACAATACATCAGCAATAGAAAGTAACAAATTCTCAGCATGCACATTATGGAGAAGATGAAATTTATTAGAGAAGGTAAAAGATATCAAATTCATAATCTATTCTTCTATTTCTGTGACATTCTCAAGAGAACAAAACTAAAGGAACAGAGATAGAACAATGGTAGAAAGGACGTGGAGGGAAAGAGGAGCTAATTACCAAGGGCAAGACCATTTTGTTAATGAACATCTTAGTTAAAGTGGTGTTTATATTACTGTGTATGTTTAACAATGTGTATAGAACTATATTCTAAAAAAATCATTTTTAATGCATAAAAATATATCTTGGAAAAGCTAATTTGCTTAAACAGGACTACAGGACAAGCTTAAGACCTTCTCTAGAAAACAAAGTTAAAATGATAAAAGAAATCAAAATTAGAAATTGCATAGATAAACTAGGAGAGAAAAATGATCATGATCATTATAAACAGCCTGAAAACTCCAAGTCTTGAATCTTCAGACATAAAGAATAAAACAAGATGCACTTCAGCGTGTCATTATGACTTCAGAGAGCCAGGGAACTGAAAAGAACATTGCTCCCATGGTTATAACAAAAAAAATAGCTGTGTAAACTATAAATTAATAACTTTTTATTGGACTCATTAAGTAACTGAGTTTAGGATAAGCAACAAAACTGTAGGAAGAAACAGGGCGCCACGGGAGCAACAAGAGCGGAAGTATTTGCTAACCTAGGGATAGCACATGAGCTAATAAGGAGGTACATCCATGGTGTCTAATGAATGACTGTAGTCTGGGAATGAGCTAGAATCTACAGCTGAGAGCCACGGCCATGGGCAACTTCTACCTCTTGGAAGCTTTTCTCCACAAACTTTGTCAGATCCACATTGGAAAGACTGGATAATGGTGCAAAACTTTCCTCAGTGTTGGCTAGAGACAGAAGTCAATCAAACCTGAGACTCTGAGGAGGGCTGAATGAGTTGCTAATCTACAACTTGTATATTGAAATTATGAGACTCACCGGGCTAATTTCAAAGAGCAGACTTCAGAACACCGAGGGTTATGAGGGATAAGGAAGGACATTGTTGGATTTAGAAGTTGGTTCTCCAAGATGACATAACAATCTTTAATGGTTATACAAAAGAACCCAAACACAAGGCAAAAAAGGATTAACCTGCAAAGAGAAATAGATGAGCCCATTATTATAACTGGAGACTGCGGCCTCCTCTATCAGAAACAAACAGATGTAAGCAGGAGAAAATCAGTAACTCAACAACATTATCCACAGCTGGATAAGATGGACTCTGCATTATGTGAGTCATCTACAGAGTAAGTATTCTCCCTTCAGTGTTTTGGAGTAAAGAGAACTGAGAACAGGACTCACAAAACAGTGTAAGAGTAAAAAAAAAAATGTATTCAAGCTTTCTCTTCAAGAGACTACAAAAGGAGCCAAGATAAATTACTCAGGGGAAAAGAAATTTAAATACTAGGTCAAAAAAAATCAATGTAATTGAAAAGAATAGAAAATCACCAACACCAGAAAATGGTTCACTGAAAAAAAATCAATGAAGCCAATAGAACCTTTTCCACACTAGGTAAGAGAAATAGAGAAAAATAAATTGCTAATGTCAGAAATGAAAGAACCATTGATGTGGTGCTCAGAAACATTAAAAAAATAATATAGAAATAAGAGTAATAATAAGTAAACATTTAATATAATATGAAGGCATTAAACAAAGTATGTACCCACAGATTTGAAAATCTATTATGAATGAAATGCACCAACTACTTGAAAGAAGTAACTTTCTACAAGGCACACACAATTTCAGGTAAAAAAACCTTCAAAACAGGAAGCACATGCTCAGATGAGCCCAGTGATGATGTCTCCCAGACATTTAAGCAAGAGGTTATTGCTTTTCTCTGAGATCTCTTTCAGAAGTGCATTTAGAAAAAACACATGTTCTAACTCATTCTATTAGGCCTACTTTAGCTTGATAGAAAAGCCACACCAGTCATTGCAAGAAAATCTCAGCCCAGTGTCTCTCATGAGCCGAGGCAAAGCTCCTCAACAGAGAAAGCAGTGTCAGATTAAATCTGTATGCCTATGAACATAGTTAAAAACAGAACAAGATGGAAAGGCAGTTACATCACATCCTCAAGTCCATTGCTATGTGGAACAGACAACATCTAAGGCCTGCATGCTGTATGAACATGACTACTTGGCATTTTTTGGAAAAACAAAGTTGTGGAAATGATAAAAATGAACAGTGTTTGCCAGTAGCAGGAAAGGTCAGTAGGAAGAGAAGAACGAGAGAGTTTTAGAGCAATGGATACATACTATGTATTTGTCAAAATCCATAAATTATACAGTAGCAAGAGTGAACCTTCATGCAAAGCATAGACTTCAGATGTATTCTTTGGTGAGAGATGCTGATGAGAAGAAAGAGAGGGAAGGAGGGAAGGAGGGGTGAAGAAGGAAGGGAAGGAGGGAGGGGAAAGGAGGGAAGAGGAAGAGAGAGGGAAAGGACAGAGGGATAGATGGAAAGAGGAAGGAAGGAGAGAGAGGAAGGAAGGAGAGAGAGGGAGGAGGAAGGGAGGAAAGGAGAGAGGGAGACAGAGTGGGGAGGGAGGTGAGGAGGGAGGGAAGGAGAGAGGGAGACTATAGGAAAGTTCTGAACTTTTTGGTCACTTTTCCCTGAATCCAGAAATGCTCTAAAATCTAAAGCCTATAAAACTCATGGACATATAAGTAAGTGGTCAGCCCTAGTGATTAAATTAAAATCTTTTTGTCAAATGCATAGGTAAAGAAAAATATACATCTTCTGATATTTGAATAAAAGTTCTATTTACACTGCCACTAAAACCATGAAATTTATGAGTCTCAGAACTGTCTTATTTCTGTGGTACTGTAAGAAACCCAAAGTAAAAGAGTTGTAATCTGAAATGTTTCTAATTTATACGGATTCAGAAAAGAAAGTACGGAAAAGTTTTTAGCTTGGTTTTGTTTTGTTTTTTAAAGAAAAATTTCCCAGCAAATACATTTTGTCCCTAAACATTTTGATGAGTCCCGTGGAAACACACCAAAAATAGCCTTCCAAAAGAAATGTAGTATTCAGGGGAAAGCACTAGAAAACACATCTTTGCTTTTCCTTATCACAAATGTTTAAAACTAAGCTGTGACTTTGTTGAATGTGTAAAGCGCATACAATTCCCACCTCCAGTCTCTGGCTCCTTTGCTTCATGCCAGAATTTTGGAAAGAACATGAGGCTTGCTGGCATAAGGAACACGAGACTGTCAACATCCCTCAGGCTCACCAGATCTCTCACAACAATAATGTGATTAATTTTTCAGTACCTTATTTTTATATTTCCAAACATACAACTAGATAGCTTGACCCATTGTCAGTATGTATTTCCTGGCCTCTGCAGTTATCAGTACATGGCTAATCTTTCCTCATCTATGCCTCCACCTTAGCATCATGGCTGTTATGTCAAAACAAACCCCAGACTGTACGTTAAAATGCATATATTGTTTATAATAATCACACAAACATTTCATTATGTATTGCAAGAGGCTAAAGACTGTTAATGTAATCAAATTCTATTAAACCATGTGAATTTTAATAATAATTCCTTAGTGTCTTCTAATATACAGTTAGCGTTCATTTCTTAACTCTTACCCTTTCCTTTAATACATTTGCTAAAGAAGCACCTATGTTAGAATAAGCTGACACATCCCCTTGGACTTTCACTCACCCGACATTCTGCCTAAATATCTTCCTCTTGCAATATGTTTGTGAAGAAACTCAGTGGTTAGCATGAACAGGATTTCTCACAGTTTCCTTGGGGTTTCTCAATGGTATCATTTAAGCTGCGACTTCATTTTTAAATGATAGAGTTTTTAACCTAGATATTTAATCAGATTCAGGATCAAAATTCCTAACATTTTCTCACAGGTGTTGTGTGGTCCAGAAAGAGAAAAGCAATGAAGGACTGTGATGTGGACAGCTGCAAATAGCTATTAGGAAGAACCATTAGTCTATGGTGATACTCTTAGGCTGGCATTCGTTTGGATTTATTGACCGAAATAATTCAATACAGAGTGCTTCCCTTTCTCAGCTCTTGATGACTCTGAGATTTAGTCGTGTAAACATGACAGGAAAAGTGCTTGGGGTTTTACGTCCCTTGTTTATTTTTACAATTTTCAATGTCATGAGTCATCTCTTCACATCTTCTACAGGTAACAGAGACAGCTCTTCCCCCGCTTCCCCCATCATGAATTTAAATGTAATGCATGTCCCCTGTGACTTTAAAATAAGCATCTCTACAGAAGTTCAGTGTGTCCTCTTCCTGGGCCAGGGAGAGCCCTTTCAAGGTGACTCCAGTCTTCTGAGCAAATTCAGTTCACCCTTGCTTCCTTGCCCTCTGTTATGGTAAAAGACACTTAGGCTCAATGTATGTGTCTCTTAATCTAAACCTAGAATCAGTTATTTCACTACCTATCCTTGGCTTCGTAAAGGAAGTGACTGAAAGTCTGCAGATATACCAGATAGACTCCCGAATAAGGGTCATACTGTCTAGCCCCTTTAGCATCAAAGGTCAGACTCTTTTACAATTATTTTGCTTCCAGTTTTAATATAATATCAGATTTTATTATATAGCAAAGCCAATATAGAGTTTCTATTCTTCATTCAATTTCCCCCAGTGTCAACATATCACACAATGGTAGTAAAATCATTGAAAAGAAGAAATTCATACTGCCACGGTGACATTAAATTAGATATAGACCTTGTTAGAATTGTCCAGTTTTCCCAGTAAGGCCTTGTTCTAGCCCAAACTCCAAGCAAAAACTTATAGCTGTAGTTGACTAATGGTACTCAAATCACCTGGCAGTGGTGGCACAAGTTCCCTATTAACCCTCTGCAATGCTGTGGATTCTCAAATGAAAGACACACACTCACACACACACACACACACACACAGACTTATATTTAATATGCTTTAAACAGCTCAATGGCTGGGCCACTCCCAAACTTCCTCATTGCTTACGCCTACCCTCCAATACTCCTGAATTATTACTCAATAAAATCTACACTTCATCTTTGTTATCCTAGACCCAAATCCACAACAAAACTTAATGATTTAATTTCCTAAGTCTCCGATCTGTGTGTGATATCATTCGGTATCTCTCCAAACTGATTCACTGTCAGATGGTTTTTCTGATCTTTGACGCTTTTAGAGAACATTGGTGAGGCCTACAGACTTTCTTTCAACTGTGATCTGGATTGGCCCATGATTATGGAAGAAATGGAGAGAGGAGGATGCAGGGGGGCATAAAGAGGGAGACTAGAAGAAAAGGAGGGATGGAAGAGAGGAGGGGAAGATGGAGAAATAGAGCACATACCTCTTCTCATGAAACCACACCACAATGGTACTTCCTGTTTGGTCTAACTCACCATAAGGTCCACAATACCCAATATCTTCTTCTTGAAGACATTAGCTTTAATCATCCGGCGACACCTGCCAGAGTTTCTACTATTACTTAATGTTTCTTCCTTTGGAACTAATAAGATTTTAAAAGTAGACACTTAAAAATTATTCAATTATCCTTCCTCTTACTATATTCTTTCTCTTATTAATTTTCACATTGACTGAAGATTGTGTTATTGTGACATTTGCCTGGTGACAACTTTCTACTTGTACTGCACTTTCTCTGATTGTTAATTGGGGTTCTGTGGTGGGGAAATAGCACCCCCTCTCCCTCATTTATTGTTCACTAAACTACATGAGTGAGAAATCATGGATAGCTGTTAACTATGTGGGTCAGAGCTATTTTTATGTTGTTTATTTTTAATCTCAAATCATTTCAGATTTACCCATGTAACATGGACTTCATTTGTAAGTGCACTTTCAAAACTCTGTGAATTAAGAAAATAAGAACACCAACTGGATATTAGATAATTTAGAAATTATTATTAAGTTTTAAATGGCGTAATGTAATTTGGATAGGTTTAAATTTCAGTACTTAGCATCACAGATATTTGTGAGCCCTTTCAACCTGCTTTAAATTTTCTGTGTGTTCTCATTGTCTTAGTCAGGGTTTCTATTCCTGCACAAACATCATGACCAAGAAGCAAGTTGGGGAGGAAAGGGTTTATTCAGCTTACACTTTCACATTGCTGTTGATCACCAATGGAAGTCAGGACTGGAACTCAAGCAGGTCAGGAAGCAGGAGCTGATGCAGAGGCCATAGAGGGATGTTCCTTACTGGCTTGCTTCTCCTGGCTTGCTCAGCCTGCTCTCTTATAGAACCCAAGACTTCCAGCCCAGGGATGGCACCACCCACAAGGGGCCCTACCCCCTTGATCACTAAATGAGAAAATGCCCCACAGCTGGATCTCATGGAGGCACTTCCCCAACTGAAGCTCCCTTCTCTGTGATAACTCCAACTTGTGTCAAGTTGGCACACAAAACCAGCCAGTATACCCATGTTTTGTGAAACCACAAGATATTCCAGGATTATCTCTGTTGTGTTCTCTCTGCATTTTATCTGGTTGTTATATGCACCCACTAAGTTAAAAGTTGTATACATTAACAATTTGATTTTTGTATCAGAATCAGCCTATGAACTATACATTGTTTGATTTAAACTTTTTAAATGCAAAAACTGAGCAAAGAGAGTGGAATGAATTGCCCTAGTTAATACAACTTCTGAGTGCAAGAGTCACAGCATGAGCCCAGCCCTCATTCAGAAGAATTTGTACCCTTAACACCTGGGAAGGTTGCTCAATATGTAAAGTGCTGGCCATACAAGCCTGACAACCTAAGTTAGGACCCCCACAGCCCAAGTAAAAATCCTGAGGAAGCAGTATCCCTAAAGGAGGATGTGGGGTTGAGCCACTGAAATCAGCAGACTGCTGACCACCTAGCCACGCGTACACATCAGTGAAAAGGAAGGATAGCCATGCGCACACATCAGTGAAAAGGAAGGAAGAATGGCCCTCTCTCAAGCAAGGTAAATGGTAAAACCAATACTTGAGGTTGTCCTTTAACACATGACACATGCATGGTGGCAGGAGTGTGTACCTGTGCACACACACACACCAAGAGAGAGACAGAGACAAACACACAGAGAGACAGATGAGAAAGATATAGAGACAAAAAAAGCAGATATCATAAATAAGATCCAAAAAATGGAATTCATATTCTTAGTCATTAGATTGAAGTTTGAAATAACTTGAAGCAAAATAAACATGCTTGAAGTCATGGGAGATATGCTTAGATTCTTGCACAGAATGAAATGGCATCTGTATTATATTCCTTTTCTGTCAGGATACAGTCTTTCATTCATCTCCTGTCATTTTGTCCCGTGTGCCTCTTGAGCCATTTGAAGGAGTCTCTTCTTTTCATCACTATTCCCAGACTCCTGTTTCCTCAACTGCAAGCTGGGCCTTACCCCATCAGCATGACATTATCTCTCTCAGCATTTGTTGCTTTCACCTACATCCTTATGTATTGTCCTTTAGCTTATCCTGTTCTCTAACTCCCAGATGCCACTCCTAATCATAAACCTTTCACAGTCTGCCCTACCAATTCTTCTTCTGTCATTAGTGCTGTGAATTGATCCCAGAGTCTTTCTTGTGCTAGGCCAGTCCTTTATCATTGAGCTTCCCAGCCTTCTCTACTGTTATTTCTCTATGTAAATGATCCCAGCCCCCCTCCTTATGCCTTCATTTGTATTTCACTTGTTCTCTGTCTGTTTAAAGCTAACCAGATTAGACAACTAGCCTCCCTTTCACACACTGAGCCTTGTTGGCAGCAGACATTTTAAGAAGGAAAAGAGAAATCACATTGAAAATATAGACAAAAAAAACACTTGGCATCAACTCTATGTTCCTCCCCCTCCATACTAAACCCCCAACCCAAGGCCCCAGACGGCAGTAGCTCATAGTCTAGGCAGAGCAGATTGGAGATGTGTCCTAACCAAATAGATTCTGGAGACAACTACAGGGACTAAGTTCATGGAACTAAGAAAGAGGGGACCATCTTAGCCTCATGGCTGCAGCTGCAATTCCAAAGGTTCTCTCATCTTGCTCTTCTTCATCAGGAACTGTCTACTGCTTGCGTTCTCCTCTTCCCAAGAAGCAACAGTGAAAAAGATTTTATAACCAAATCTTAAAGAGCAGTGGGAAACCCTCCCTTAGAAAGGACAGGATGAAGCCTGCATGAGGTCATAGCTCTCACATTATCTTTTCCCAAAATAGTCAGTGACTTTTAATAAAATCACACACACACACACACACACACACACACACAGAGAGAGAGAGAGAGAGAGAGAGAGAGAGAGAGAGGAAGAAGAAAAGAAGAAGAAGAAGAAGAAGTAGAAGGAGGAGGAGGAGGAGGAGGAGGAGGAGGAGGAGAAGGAGAAGGAGAAGAAGAAGAAGAAGAAGAAGAAGAAGAAGAAGAAGAGGAAGAGGAAGAGGAAGAGGAAGAGGAAGACGAAGAGGAAGAGGAACAAGAGGAAGAGGAAGAGGAAGAGGAAGAAGAGAGATAGAGAGAGAGAGATCAAGGGATTTTTCTAACTTCCTTTCTGAGACCAGTCATAAATCTGAGTAGTTATTCCGCAGTAGGAAACCAATAAGCCTATGTAACTACCTTTATTTATGCAGGCTAGTCCTTGATCAGTAGAGCATTAAATTATGAGACTTCTTCCTATATCCAAAGTTTTTTGGTAAAACTGCTTAAAATTAGAACAAGCATAAATAGATTGTTAAAGAGAATGGAAGATTTACAATAATTGCTGAGATAAAATATTAGCATCTAAATATATTTTTTTCTCTCTGAGGCAGCTGGTATCTGACTAGAACTTCTTCCCTCCCAAACACACACTCATTGTGTCTTTTTCTACCCCTTGAGAATGTCCTATTATTTCTGAAAAAAAAAAAAACCTTTAGAAGTGTTGTGTATAACACTATCTTAGAAATAACATAATTTTACCTTGTAACCTAATACATATGTGTGAAAGATGTCTGAAACCAGAAGACAAAAACTTTTCATAATAGTTTTCTCCTCTCAACCATTGACTAGCCCTGTTTGGGGGTTTCTGAGAAGCTTGCATTTGAATTTCTCTACACTGATCTTAGTTGAAAGTTCTTGGTTAATCTGGCCACTCTTTGTGTATACTGGAACAAACATACACCTCCCCAGCAAAAGGAGGGAGAGAGAAAGATCTTAGTTACTAGATGAGAGAAGAGATGGTGAGCGAGAGAGAGAGGAGAACAAGAAAAAGGAAGAAGTCATTAGAACAGCAAGTGCAGGAGCAAATGATAGATTTGAGGTACGTGGAATCCCATAAACCACTGCGCTAAAGGCAGGGTCCCATCCCCTGAGATGCCATGTTGTAAGCCAGGCTTTGGTCTTTCTCTCTAAACACCAGCATTCCACAGAGCACCAACCGTAGTGCCTGACCTGACTCCAGTGACCTTTCATTTTCTAATCCTCATCTCAAAGTAAAATTCACTCCTTGGAGTTGGACCTGGTGGTGTAGGCCTATACAGCTAGCTAGTCAGGATATTGAGACAATAGGACAGATGTTTCAAGATCAGCCTGAGCAACTTAGTGAGGCTCTGCCTCCAATTGTATGATGCAGAGAAAGGGGTAGTGGTGTATGTAGCATGGTAACATAGTACTTGCACAGGGCACACAAAGTTACAGGTGGAACTCCAGAACAACACATATGCACATGCACACATATGATACACTAAAGCAAGACCTTATTCTCTCCATGTATGGGAATATTTTATTGTTTGTTTATTTTATTTTTTTTTAAAGATTTTTTTTTAAGATTTATTTATTTATTATATGTAAGTACACTGTAGCTCTCAGACGCACCAGAAGAGGGTGTCAGATCTCATTATGGGTGGTTGTGAGCCACCATGTGGTTGCTGGGATTTGAACTCATGACCTTCCGAAGAGCAGTCAGTGCTCTTCCCTGCTGAGCCATCTCACCAGCCCCGTTTGTTTATTTTTAAAGTATCATAATGCTGAAATCACTGTTACATGTCACACCTCCCATCCCGTTCTAAACTGCCATGATTCTCATCACAAGGAGATATGATACCTGCTATAAGCAGCCTAGATATAGGTCACCCCATCACGGTGCTGGCAGTTGGAGGTAGCACTGGTGACAGACTTCCTAAGGGACCATATACCATTGTGTTGAGAACAAGGAGACTCTAAGTTACACCGTTTGAAATATTTTGCCCACGCTCCATTTCTATCCTTTAGTGAGGGACAGAAGACACAGTGCCTGAGATCACGCAGAGTTTATGCATCTACATGGGGAAAGCTGTAAAGTAAAAGGTTGTGAATGGAGCCTAGAAAATATTTACCATATCAGTTACTTCTCTGTTGTGATCAAAGACTATGACCAAAAGCAACCTAAGGAAGAATGTGTTTATTTTGGTACATGGTTTCAAATGGCTAGAGCCCATAATGATGGGAAACTTGTAATAGCTGGAGCAGGGAGCAGAGAGACTCCATTTGATCTGCATATGGGAAGCAGAGAATGGGAGAGCAGGAAAGGGGCAAACTATAAAACCTCAAAGCTTGCCCTGAGAACTGCTTTCTCCAGAAAGGCTTTATCTCCCAGAGTCTCCATGCCCTTCCCATACAGTGCCAACAATTGAGGACAAAGCCTATGAAGGGCATTTCACATCCAAACTACACACTGACCATTCCAGACACTGATTTTCTATTTCTCATACTTGATTTAAAGTTACTAATGCCAGGCATTTAGACAATACTCAATAAATATTATGTAGCATCATCATATCTAGAGTTATCTAGAATTTATTTAAATTTTATAACTGACTTCTCCTATACATTGCTCTGTAAACCAAATCAGCAAGGCTGGTATAGCAAACAAAAAAGCAAAAACTAAGTCAAATTTTCTTTGGTTTTTTTGTTTGTTTGTTTGTTTGTTTTGTTTTGTTTTTTGAGACAGGGTTTCTCTGTATAGCCCTGGCTGTCCTGGAACTCACTCTGTATGTAGACCAGGCTGGCCTCGAACTCAGAAATCCACCTGCCTCTGCCTCCCAAGTGCTGGGATTAAAGGCGTGTGCCATCACCGCCTGGCCAAAATTTCTTTATTTCAAAATGAAGATATGATTAAAGGTGATGGTGGCCCCCATGAAGCAAGCATGTCACTCAATTAGAGACAAGTGTCACAAGGAAGAAGACAGTTAAGGAGTCAGACATAAATAGATTTAAAGAAAATTGAGTGGATGAATTATATCTGGTCTGATTGATTTAGAGAATTAGGCTCTGTTCAAAGAAGTAGACTCCACATTGTTCAAATTTCCAACTCTTGCTATAAGGTCTGTTTTTATCAACCACCTTCTTTTGCCCTGGAACCTAGACAATCAGAATCAGAAGGCATTGCCAAGGATAAAGACCATTGCTTCTGACTGCAGTATGGACTTACAAGTGATGACTATACCCTGTCTCTAACATGCTTCTCAGAGAGCTGCCTCTGAGCAGACAAACTCATGTGGGCTATATTTTAAGACCATCACAATACTGGTCTGAGTTTTGTTTCATTTTGCTTTAAATCATTGTATTTCTACTTGAGATTCACTAAACCTGAGAATATTTTCCATAATGGCCAATGTTTACTGAGAAGTATTACCTTAGTAAGTTATCCATAAACCCTGAGACAATGCACTTATCCCACAAGGGCCCTCATTAAATAACCAACACAATATGCTAGACAATACTGAAGTGTCTTTCTGAAAGCCCTAAGCTTTCATACCTAGTAATTTATATCCTATGAGGATCCGTCTTATTGAGAATATCAGGTAATATAAATTACACCCAAATTAGCATCATGTAGTTTTAGATACTTATGTCATGTTAGACTATCACAAACCAATTACATTAAAAAATTCCAACACAAATGGATACAGACATATGGAACACACTGCTGGCCCTTTCCTAGTTCTTCTAAAGTTCTCTTTAGGTAGAAACAGAGCAGGGTCTTCATCATCAGAAACAACACAAAGTTCCCAACACTTTCTCAGATTCTTGCATCTGGGTGCCTTCTTCACTCAAGTATGCTGGATACTGTGTTGTCATGGAAGCAACCACATGGGTGGCCTGAGATCCTTGCAATGGCTTCTCAGTCTTCACAGAAACCCTCCCAGAATTCCCTCAGGGATTCTATTCTTATCTATCTAGATGGACAGTGGGTTCACAGAGATAACAGAGTACATCAAGGCCATCCATGCTCATGTGTCCCTCTGCCAATGACCAGCTCACAATCTGCCCGGCCCAGCCCAGCATACACATCAACCGACGCTTATTAGAGTTTACTCTGCATAGCTTTCTAGAATCCATTTTTTCTCAATATCCTTGCCTCGACTTTTCCATTCCTAGGTGAAATACTCTCACCCTTTCCATCTTTCTGCTCTCTCCCACTCAAAAAAAAAAAAAAAAAATGGAGGGTTTTTTTTTTTTTGCTGTAAAATATAATTACCAAATAGCATACAAATATATGGCCATGTATGATCTAAGGAACAGCTGCAAAATTGCTAATATTAGGTCTAATTTAGCTACAATAAATTAGCAAATGTGTGGAAGCACAATGATGACAGCCTAATTATAACAAAAGTCAATGCGCTGAAGTATATGGATGACAATACATACTAATTTTAGAGAGAGAGAAAGAACCCTGCACCAAGTGAGATGCAGGAGACAAGCAGACGGGACTAATGGCTCACACACATATACTTAATGTGGCTAGTCCCTGTAATAGAAACAAAAAGATAGATGGAGCTGTTCAAAAATCCAGTGGTAACAAGCAATGCAGGCTAAACCCATTAACTGTCAGGCTAATAACACTCCACATGCTGAAGTGCAGTAAGACGGTGGTGCTTTCCCAGGGATGGTGGCGGCTGTACCGGTGCACACCTGCGAAGAGGACGCTACATCCATCGCCGCATTCATTATGACAGAGAGAGGAAAAACAACGCTAATAATGTAAAGTATAAATGGGAAGAGCAGACAGCACAGAGTGACATTTGCATGGTCCCAGTCAGCTTGTTAGCTGAAGTGGGTTTTAATTAGCTATTTTCCAGCAAGTACAGGAGCGAATTAGTGGCAGCTATAAACAAGAAGAGACGATCAGGCCCAAAGAGAAGGAGAAATGATCAGGGTGTCTTTGCCGAGGTTGAGATAGGGAGGGCATCGAGAGACAAAACTAATCTGGACCACTTATTTCAGCCATATGTTTAAAGAACATCTCGTCCTGAAAGCACCTGGACAATGAGACAGTCCCCGCTTCTCTACAGGTAAAGGAACAGAGGCCTACAAAAGTTTGCAGGGTCGACCTCTGGAGCTGTCTGTGAGAGACATCCTCTGATTCTACGTTTTTCAGATCATAAAACCCTTGAGAATACAGCCATGTCCAAAAACTGTGGTGGTCTAGGAGTATAACTGGTTATATGCCATGATCAGCTCTCCCCTATGTAACACTCAAGAAGGAAGAATATTGGAAACAGTTGGGAATGCTGGCTCATGCCTATAACATCAGTATTCAAGAGGCTGGGGCAGAGGTCGGGGGCAGGGGCATGTCTTCAAGTTTGAAAACTGTTTGAATTCCAGGCCATTTGAGCTACACCTTAGAGTGTGAGACTCTGTCTTGAAAAAAAGAAAAACTGGAAAGAGTATTGGAAACAAGATAATAGCACCTTATTATAGTATCTCTGAGAAATGATTATTCTGAATAAATATTCAATGTGTGACCCACCAATGAATACCATGTATTACACACAGCATTAAGTCCTAAAGGATGCAACTCAAACGGACTGGAATGATGTACAGACAAGCAATGAGATTCTATAAAGCAAAGGCACACAAGCTCCAGTGCCCTGGGAGAGAGGGTTGATGCCTCTCCCCAGGAAAGACTGCTAATTTGGTCCATTCATGGGAGGAACCAGGTGCATGGACTAGGAAGAGCTGCCAGTCACAGCCTGAGACTGGTACACATTAGGGCGCTGTCATCTCTGCAAAAAGAAATATCCAACACTTTCTGGAGGAAGTGGGCAACTGAGAGATGGTCTTTGGGTTTCATGAGCCCATTCCACTTCTGGCCCCCTCTCTGCTTCCTGGCTGTCAGCACAATGTGACCAGCTGCCTCAGGCTCCTGTCGCCACCATGTTTCCCCACCCCCTCCCAATGAGGGCTGCATCCATTTCTAAACCATGAGGGAACATCAACCCTTTCTCTCTTAAGTTGCTTCCTACTGGATGCTGAGTCACAGAAACAAGAAACGTAGCTAGGTTTCCCACCAGACCAGATAAGACAATAGTCTTAACATGGTAAACCAACCACAAAAGGAGCTATGTGCTTTTCATTATATGAATTAACCTGATTTACAATCCAAGATATGTTCGTAAAACACCAACAGCAGGATCTGGGAACTAGAGAAACTCACATGCCAGAAAATAACAGAGCTCCCCTTTGACTTCTTTATATCATGAATTTGAACAACACATTCAGAGATTTACCGGTACTGAAGTTTGAAACAAGCCAGTAATGTTGGAGAGGAAGGCAGCAGCCAGGACAGAACGCTAAGATGGATATTGCCAGAGATGTTGCCTCATTGTAGATAATGAACTCAGGAAGAATTCATAAGAAATTAAGAGCCCAGGGGCTATATTTACCGAGAGTTATCAACCTCATAATCATAGTTTGTATTTAAAAATAGCAATCATAAAATAATAGCAATCATATGTGAGAGATGCTGCACAGGACAGAAAATTAATCCTGCTGGATGACTTCCCATCTAGATATAAGGTAGACAAAATGGATACGCACAGAAATTTTAAAAGGTGTGTGTCTACCTCCTCTGCACAATTACATAAGATGAAGATGTAGCCCGCGCGGTCGTCTCGCCGGGAAGAAGACACGCGGACACTAGGTTCCTTCTGCAGCAACTGTTTATTGTCTCCATCCATAGGGAAAAAGGGTCGAGCCCAAAATCCGCACTGCTTATATACACCACAGTGCAGCGTATCTGCCCACAGCGTGGCGTGTCTGCTCATGATTGGCTGTTCGCTCATTACCCTACATAATGCCCCGGGATGGGCCGTGACATGGCGTCTTTTCACTCTACGCACATGCGCAAACAGTTGTCCACTAGGAGTTAACAGCGGAAGTAGGTGCCATCCTGCCATGGCGAATGCCTCTCAAGATTCACGGCTCCCCACATGAAGAGGCATTGTCCTTGAATTTTTTTTTCATATATCCAGTAAACATTTACTGAGTTCCTGTCATATATAAGGCTTTGGATTAGACGTCAATGACATCAAAGGTCATTTAGGCAGGTCTAATTCCTTCCCTACAGGTCAGGCCTTTCCTAGTCCAAGCTCATTATCTTTTCTGATTATCTTCAGTATGACTTTATTCCTGTAATCAGACGAGATAACCAAGGTAACTTAAGGAAGAAAGAGTGTGTTTGGGGCTTGTGGTTTTAGAAGGTCAGAGACCATGACCATCACATAGTAGGAGGCAGGCAGGCATGATGCTGGAACAGTAGCTGCGAATTCACATCCTGATCCTACAAGCACAAAAAAGAGCCAGGCGGTGGTGGTGCACGCCTTTAATCCCAGCACGTGGGAGGCAGAGGCAGGCGGATTTCTGAGTTCGAGGCCAGCCCGGTCTACAGAGTGAATTCCAGGATATCCAGGGCTACACAGAGAAACCCTGTCTTGAAAAACAAACAAAACAAACAAAAAACAAAAAACAAAACAAAACAAAAAAGAGATGGCACTGAGAATGGCATGAGTCCTCTGAAACCTCAAAACTTATCCCTAGTGACACACCTCCCCCATCAAGGCCACACCTCCTCCATCAAGGTCACACCTCCTAATCCTTCCCAAATGGCTTTACCAACTGGAGAGTAAGTGTTCAAACATGAACCTATGGGGGCCATTCTCATTCAAACCCACCATACTGATTCTTCTTGTCCTGGTTTTTCAGAGCCACATTTGGCTAAATCTTTCCTATATAATATCTCCAATGTCTGTAGTCTCCTTCTCTACTGTTCAGAAGATCTTTTTCTGTCCCATCAAAAGAAAGTCATTCAGAATCCATTAATCATTTATGGAAAAACTAGACATTAACTGTCACTTCTTCATTTGCTCTCCAAATTACTTCAATTTAACCCCAAATCACGGTTGCTTTTATAACTATCACAGAATTAACTTTCAAATTATTGTGGAATGGTCCCTCTAAGGTTTTATAAGGTAATGATAACATCCCACATTTGAGTTGACTGTTGTCAGATCTTAATTCATTAATATGATTTGTAAGTTACCTATTTTACATTGCTATGAAATTCTCACTGGTTCTGATTCTATCATATAAAACATTTATTGCATTTCCTCTGTATCAACACCATTCATCACAAAGTTCAAGTAAAATGTTTTTATTCAAGTGAATAATTTTCATTACAGATTTTATGTAGTTTTTTCAAGTGAAAATTTATAAATAAGTAAAACAAAACATTAATCTCTTCTGTGTTTACTCAAAGCATCCATTTTAATTGACATTAATTAGCAGCAATTGATTTATGAAAAAAATTCACTCATCTTAGGATCTCATTCACCAATTTTCCATTTTTAAGTTGTGTTCCCCCCCAAGTAGCAGGTTCTAAGAAACACCAATGGTCATAAAAAGTAGTTTTATCTGAGAGGATTTCTCAGAAGCACCATGTGGGAAAACAGATATGAGAAGAACAGAAGCAGACCCCAGACCCAGCATGCCTTGTGCAAGGATGGAAGAGCTGTGTCATAGGCCCACTGGCACTTGTCTCTCCCTATCTGCGTATATTCTCAGGCTTGTCAAATGTTTGCCCTGTACACAGTCAGGCTGCTGTGGGTTGGTAGTGAGGTACAGTCTCAGAGCACAGGAGTGTGACAGAGCAAAGTTACAGCCAGGAAACAAACAAAGAGGCGCCCCAGTGATTACTTCCTCCATCCATTTCCCATCTCCCATCATTCCACTGTCTCCCAATAATCTGCTCAAACTTCGATTTCACCACTGAGCTAGTCACAGCTCTGCAGGCACAGCCAGATGTAGGCTTTACAGGTTTCATTCAGTCTGATCACATTGACAATCAAAACTAGCCAGTATAGCGATGCCTAGATGGTAGGGATGGGTGATACGTGAAAAATGTATGAACCTTTCACTCAAAATTTTAATGAATCTTTAACTGTTCTGAAGCCTATTATTTTGAAATATAATGATTACTAAATATATTGACTAAGAAGCTAAAAGTCTGCCTGGACCAAATATAACTGAAAACTGAACTCTGTGTAATTTTACATACCTTCAGTCAATCAAAGAAAAAATAAAGTTCTAATTTTACATACACTGTTCCTAGATACAAAAAACAAAAAACAAAAAAAAAAAAAAAAAAAAAAAAAAAAAAAAAAAAACAAAAAACAAACAAAAAAAAAACCTAAATGAATCCAATTTAATGCATTGGGTGATATTGATATCACGAAAACAAAACAAGAAAGACCCATACAAATAAAGAAAATTACAAGATGATGTTACTTTCTAATATGAATAGAAAAAATCTTAATAACAGAACCACACAATAGACCAAAAGAAACTGAAACATCATGGCCCAGTTGGGCTTATACCAAGAATGTGAGAATTCATTGAAATAAGGGTGTTTATTTATCTTTACTAAATGGGGTAAAGAAGAATATTATCTCAGTAGATACAGGAAAAGTAAGTCTAAGCAAAGACTCCGTGTGTTTAAAGCTTGAGTCTTAGCAAATCAGAAATGGGAAAATAATCTTTATTAAGAGCTTGTGACCCAAAATGACAATACTTAATACTACATGAATGTTAAAATGTAAATTATTTTTAAAAACCAGGACTGAGCATTCTGCATATCTCAGGCACTCTCTTAAATCTTGTAAACATTGCAAAAGAAACAAGGAAGGGATTGTTCAGGCTAAGAAAGTAATGACTAAGCAAAACATTGAAATGCATTTAAAATGCTTGAGTAAGAGTTTAGCATGAGCCAGGCAGTGGTGGCACACGCCTTTAATCCCAGCACTTGGGAGGCAGAGGCAGGCAGATTTCTGAGTTCAAGGCCAGCCTGGGCTACAGAGTGAGTTCCAGGACAGCCAGGGCTACACGGAGAAAACTTGTCTCGAAAAAAACAAAAATAGTTTAGCATGATTTGGGATTCATGGTCAACATATTAATCACACTTCCATACACTAGCAAGAAAGGAGAACATACCATCAGATTATCAGTGGCCAGTCAGCAATCCTGGTAACATGCTCTCTGAACTCTACTATGCAGTGTTTCTGAGCCAGAGCAGGTATTTATTTTGCAGTTCAGAACTACTTTCTCCTATGTGCCCTTTCACAGGACACCCTCAACTTAGTTACAGCTCTGGAAGTGCGTATATCCACAAATGACAGTCTTGGCTCAGCTCAGGCTGGACTATAGGATTGCTATACAATCCTTGAGTCTTGAAGCTCAAGCCTACAGCCAGCATTCCCACCTGCCAGGACAGGACACGTGGCTCTCCACTGACATACACCTGTAGTTACATATAAAAGCCATGGCCTCCAGGCTCCCTCAGTTCCTATTTACAAGTCTGCTTATTATTCTCCCTGCTCTGGACTTGTCTCCTGATGCCTCTGGATATTCTTTTTTTCCCACCATTTAAAATTCTCCCCATCATTAAGAAAATGAACCATTCTTCTTCTCAGATATAGGGTTGAGCTAGAGTCATGGTTGGGTGGCATGTCTGGGCGAAGGACCTGTGAGACCTTCCAGTTGCTGTATACTGCCATGCCTTTGGTGCTGAATGCCCTGCTGGTATCCTGGGTATAACTATCAGGCTTGTAGACCGTGGGAGCTGTGCTCACCTACCCCCAGTAGCTTTTCTGATTTGGCATTTTTCCAATTCCATGAAACCATGTTTTAAAAGCATCTTTCTGTAAGACCTGCCGTTTTTTCAGTTATTGCAGAGATACTGCATTTTCTGCAGGCTCTTCCTCTACCACCAAGTCTCTGGGTAAAACCTCAATGGGTCTCTCAGGCTCCTTTGAACAGCCCTGTGGCTCCTTGGGTGCTGGCAGCTACAGTGTTCTTTAAACCATGTTGATGTCCTTGATCTGGGCTGTCACTAGGGGCAATGTTAAGTCTGTGATCCCCATTGCCCAGTGGAAGTCATGATGATGTCCATGTGATCCATGGTGCTGTCAAAGAAAGTGTTGAAGTCTATGATCTGTGCTGCTGCTGGCAACCACTATGGTGTCCATGATTTCTGCATCCTCTGTGTGATAAATTAGGACAGCCATTCATCTTACTTCATAACCAGGGTAGGAATTTTATGTTGTCTGTCATAGAATGTCTAAGAACCATGAATTCTCCTATATTTAGTTCCCTCATCTATTAAAGTGAAAGACTACACATAGTCCATATTGCTCTTCATCACTCTATTTAGACATTGCTTATCTTGTATCTTAAAAACAAGGTACTTGGAACAGGCAACATTTGTGGACATGTTTGTTTAGTTGTTTTGAGGAAAGTGATACAGGTGGGGTTGTGTCTCTCTCACAGTGTAGAGTTAACACATACAAAGTATAGTTCAAGTCTGGGTCTGTCTGAAGAATGGAGTGACACTTGAGGAAATATTTTCAAGCTTCACAAAACAAGAGAACATATTTACTGAGATAGGAAGATAATAAATATAAAGAATCCCGAGCAAAAACCTCATTTCAGCATTGTGGTGTCTGAATGGCATGCAACTTTTATTCAGAAGGAAAAGATAAGGAGCTCCTTCATCTCAAGCACCTATTGACTTTTTATAAGATATATTGTAGAGCATGGAAATGTTGTAACCATATTATCATATCTATCGTTAGATGGAAAACACTATATTATTTAAATATGCATTGTTTAAATGTGTCATGACTAAAACTTGCATAATTTTGGCATAAATTTGCCTTGAGAAAATTTTCTCCAAAGCTTTAGGCTCTGCCTCTATGAGTCATTAGATATATTCATTTGTGGGTGCCAGCTACTTTTTCTGTGTACTAATGGTCTCAGAGAATGCAAGCCTAGGCCCATGGCAGATCTCACTGGAATTTTGCCCACTATATAAATTTCCAAACAAAGTAAACAAAAATGGCAGAAAGCCAAGGACAAGGACAAGGACAACAGATGTTTACTGGGACCTGTTGCCAGACACACCCTGATCTGTTTCTTTGTCTGGTTTGCTGGTTTGCCACCAGACATGAACTTTGTTACGAAACGTTTTAAATGGATAATAAATATCCATGATATGAAATGCTTACATGCTTGGGAATTTTTTGCAAAGTGTGTCCTTTAAATCATACAATAAAAAGCCTTTTACTCATAGAACCAAAACATATTTTTATAAATTCTATAAAATATAGAGAAAGTTTTCATGTTCACATAGACATTTCTCAATAGATAATTAAAGAAAAAATATTGCCAACATGGAGATATGAGAAATGGGCCCTTGAAATTCTCATACACTTTGGATGAACCACTCAGATGTGAACAAACCTTTCAACACTCACCATGCTGGGAAAAGCTATCATAGTTCGTGTTGTGATTTCCATATGTTGTAGAGTTACTTGCTCCGTTTTCTTTTTGTTTGTTTGTTTGTTTGTTTGTTTGTTTGTTTGTTTTTGAGCCATGTTCTCACTACAAAGGCCTGGCTGGCCTGAAACTCACAGAGATGTCCCTGTCTCTGCTTCCCAAATGTCTACTGACGGGATGAAAAGTGTGCACCACCATGCCTCAGAGGTTTATTCTTCTTACACAAATATTTTTCATTTTACACATAAGACAGTGTGTGTTCTTGTAACACAGTCATTCATGTGCATGCTATGATAATTAATTTGATATGTTTTGCAACTCTTTTTTTATTTTTGTATGCAAAGTCAGAGACAGATATTCTGCAACTAAAACACTATCATTTGCTTCTGTCTCCCAGAATAAAGACATTCCTTTCTATATATTTTGAAAATTAAAGAGTCATTAGGGTTGAAAGTGATAAAATGCATATAATATTTATCAACACACACAGCATTAATACCCCCTTTGCCACTATGAGCCGTGACATAATGACATAATAGTGAGGTTATTTGTATAACTACAATTATACATCCCAATGGCCCCAGGCTTCTCTTACAGTTCTGCAGGCTCCTCTGCTACCTGTTAGTCTGGTCTACTGGGCATTGTAATTATGCACTTGGATGTTCTTTAAGGACCATCTTAGGTGCCTCGTAGATTACAATGGTCCCTGTGAAGCAGTTACCAGATCTGTTATGTAATTATATAATTAAGTCCAGGCAGTAAAACCTTAACAAAAACTCTTTAAAAAAAATAAACAGCCAGCACTGGGGCAACAGATGACTTTGATTGCAAATTAGAAGTGGTAAAAGAAGAGTATGTTATATATCCAAAGTCAAGAACAAAGCTTTCTCAGCACCGACCTTTAGGTTGGGCTGCAGGCTTCACAGCACTGGCAAAAGAGTGGGATCCAGCCCCATAGGCATCTTTGATTTGGCCGCCATGATTGTTATCAGTGGCATTTCAAGAGACATTCCTTATCTTTCTCTTCCCTCGGAGAAATTTGTGGAATTGTTCTTGTGTAGAATCCATCAAGAGAGAGAAAGGGTAACAGAGCTACTGAAGCAAGTGGGAGTTCTCCACATCACAAGCTTTTGTATTTTAACTACACTGATTTTCCACCATTCTATGTGACCCAGATATGCCCTCTTAGCTGCCAGCTATATTTACTGAAACTGCAAAACAGAAAGCAACCAAAATAAGTAAGAAAGAGTTGAAATTAATTCAACCACAACACTAAGAAATGATGCTTTAAAAATATTCATGTGTATGGTATTATGTATGTAATTATGTAATATGTATTATGGTGTGTATGTGTGTGTACTTGTAATTGTGTATAAAATATTCATGTGTATGGTATTATGTATGTAATTATGTAATATGTATTATGGTGTGTATGTGTGTGCACTTATAATTATGTATAAAATATTCATGTGTATGGTATTATGTATGTAATTATGTAATATGTATTATGGTGTGTATGTGTGTGTACTTGTAATTGTGTATAAAATATTCATGTGTATGGTATTATGTATGTAATTATGTATGTATTATGGTATGTATGTGTGTGTACTGTAATTGTGTATGCACACATCTGTGAGGTGTACATGAATGTACATGTGTATGTGAATGAGGCCAAAGGTTGATGTCAGGCATCTTTCCTCAATTGTCTTCCATCCTATATCTTGAGGAAGAGTTTCTCATTTGAAGCAGGAACTCATCCATCCAGCTGGGCTGGCTGGCTGGCCAGTGAATATCAGTTCCCTATCTTCCTGTCCCTGTCTCTCCTCATGCACACCCCTCTCTGGGGTTACAAGTATATCCCATCACACCCAACTTTACATATGGCTCTCGGGATCCAAACTGAGGCCTCATGCTTGTGCACAGCACTTTTTCAACTAAGACAGCACCCCAGTTCATTACAATACTTTTAATGTTAATTTTCATTATATAACAACTATAACCATATGTATATTCTTATAATATCCATGTAACATTTGTTTGCCTCATATGAAGTTAAAACCAAAGTATGCCATATGCCAAAGATACCATTGTATTTAGCTTTGTAAAACTGTGTTCCTAAATAGTTAACATTGATAGGAGGAATGTAATCATTATTTGAAGACACATTATATGTCAAGTTCATGTAGTAGGTGTGAATGTGCCACATATCACATCATCTTATTTTCCATTAGCTCCTTGAATTGCATCTAATCATTATATTCAGTTTATAGGTTAAAATGAGTTTTTCTTCTTAAATGACTGAGTATTTAATTCACAAAGATTAAGTGTTTCCAGTGTATGCAACACATAGGTGCAATGATGATCAATGATAATCAATGAGATTTAAAGAGGATGAATCTTCATCCCAAGTCTGCACAGGCAGGGAAGTGGGGCCTCAGTGTACACATTCCATACTCTAGCCTCAGAGACATCTTCCTGTGTTTATGGCCATCTTTTTGTAGCACTGATGAAATGCACCAAGTAAAATCAACAGCACAGGCTACCCTTCAGAGAGGATACAAATGCAACTAGTTTACAAAATAAAATATGCAGGAAACTAAAAGATTGGAAGGATATACACCAATGTGCTGATACGACATCACCCCTAAGTGGTGGTAATTCACCTGGTGTCTTACCTTCTTCCCCTCTGTTTCCAAAATACTTTAGAATAATCAAGGTAGTCTCTCTTTTTTTCAGTCCTATAGGAGATGAGAATTTGGTTCTTGGTGGCAGATATACCTTTTTATAAAGATAAGGTGGCCATGGATATAAATGTCTATCACAAATAACCTGGGGGTGTAGAATCTTAACAGAAATCACTGAAATAGAAGTTAAAATAACCTGGGGAATAGTATAAAGCTAGAAAGACTAAGTCCAAAGTTTGCTTGATAAGGGGCAAGTAAGGTGTGGGGAGCCGCAGCTGCCACCCTATATATATATTGAACACCTGGTCTCCGGCCAGAGCAGAGAACATTGAGATAAACAAGCATTAGTTGGAAAAGCTGTGTGCCTCTAGTTTGTGATGCAAGCTGGCATGGTTTTCCCGTAGCCTATTATGCTTTGCCACATAGCTGATGCTGATTGGGACCAGGGAAAGTATTTAACCCACAAGGGCTGGGGGCTGGAAGAAGAGATAGCAAGTAAGATATATAGATAGGAGTAAGTATGTATAGATAGGAGTAAGAATGTAGAATTAGGAGTAAGTGTGTAATAAATAAGAGTAAGTAAGATGTGAGTGATAGTAAGTAAGATGTAATAGATAGGAGTAAGTATGTAGATATAGAAGTAAGATGTATGTAAGAATAGTGAGTAAGTATGTATAGATAGGAGTGAGTATGTAGATATAGAAGTAAGATGTATGTAAGAATAGGAGTAAGTAAGATGTAAGAAGTAAGATGTAACTAGTAAGATGTAAGAAGATATAGAAGAATATAAAAGAAGCTAGCTAGAGAAGAAGTAAAAATGAAGGTTCCTGATTAAACTGCATGGAGAAGAGCTCGTGTTGCCTCCTTATTTCCGCTGGACAAAAAGGCATACGACAAGAGGGACAAGTAAGAAAAACGTACAAGGACATATACTGAGTGTTCCTTGCTTTTCGTGTTGCTATGACCAAATACCTGACAAAGCAACATAAAGAATGAAGGGTTCTGCTGACCACGGTGGCACACTCCTTTAACCCCAGCACCTGGGAGGCAGAGGCAGGAGGATCTCTGAGTTCAGAGCCAGCCTGGCCTACAGAGTGAGTTCTGGGGTTAAGGCTACACAGAGAAGCCCTGTCTTTAAAAAAAAAAAAAAAAAAAAGGAAAAACAGAAGGAAGAGTTTGTTCTATCTTACCTTTAAGGGGATTATTCCATCAGGGTGAAAAAGCATGGTAGGTTGTAGGAGCCACCAGGAGGCTGACGAGTCACAAGGCAATGGCAGTCACACAGCAGAGAGTGAAAAGGAAGTAGGGCTGGGCTATCCAACCACAAGCCTCACCACTACTGACCCACTTCCTCCAGCAAGGCTCTACCTCCTCAAGGTTCCACAACATTCCCAAAAAGCACCCTCATGTTAGCCTATCGGGAGCACTTCACATTCAAACCACATTAATATATGAAAATGTCACGGTGAAACCCATTATTCCACATGATAGTTAAAAAGCCTTAATAGTACATAATCAGTTTCTGGTATCAGGGAAGCTCAGAGACCTCGTCAACAGTTAAAAAGCATCAGGGCCAAGTCGGATTCACCATAATCTATGGAGAACCAACACAACAGAGTTACTAGTGGTGAGCCTTTCCGTTTGGTAGCTCCTGATACCAACTGCAGATCATAGACAGGATATGCGGCCATCCCAGCATACAGTTGCATTTGCTTGATTGACTGCCTAACTTTTGCACTGAGCTGTATATGAATTTCAACGAAGATAAGAGCTTAAATATTACTGCTCCTGTTTAGTAAGAACTCCTCTCCTAAGGAAATCTTAGTTAGTGGGAAACAGGGAAAGAAACCTTCACCTTCTCACTGAGAAAATCCAATCTTCTTCCTGTGCAAGACCAGCCTTAGCACAGTTGCCCTGAATCTGGAAGGACCTAGGAGGAATGCAATGGTTCTGCGGATGGAATCCTAAGCCTGCATCTCTTAGAAGCAAACGAAAGAACTCTAAGAAGAGCAAAGAGGGCCTGAGGAGACACATCAGTCAGGAAAATGCCTGTGTCTCATGAGTGAGAGCTGAGTTCAGATTCCTAGCATGCTGAGATAACAGAAAGCTTGTTGGCCAGGCAGCCTAGTCTACCGGGGCGAGCAGTCAAGGTATAGCTCTGCTCAGCATCATTGTCTGGGCTTCAGTGTGCAATGGAAGGCAGTCCACTGAGCTGTCAGAACTGTCTGGGCTTCAGTGTGCAATGGAAGGCAGTCCGCTGAGCTGTCAGAACTGTGTGACTCCTTCCTAGGAGGCAAGCTCCTCTCTAGTGGACACCGCCTTCTCCTTCACTCAGACAGAGATTCCTGGAGAAATTCCAGTTCCTTTGGGTGTATTGTCACAGTAGTCTGATAACCAAAGGGAGGGATAGAAGTGTCCCTTTTATAACATCTCTGCCAGAATGGTTAGAGTAATGTGGAACGTATAACCCTGTGATAGGTTAGTCCCTTTGCTGTGAGGCCTGTGTCTCATCATGGGAGGTGAAGCAAGCTGCTTTCCTCCTAGAAACCAGGAAGCATGAAATGGAAAGAAAAGATGGAAACAGGCTGTATCCCAATATCCCCCTCCAAGAGCATAATTTCAATGCCCTAAGCCCCACCTCTTAAAGGTTCCACTACCTCCAAACTGAAGACCAACCCTTTCAACTGATGGACTTTTAAAAACTATCCAAGACCTAAGCACAGGACTAGCAAATTGCTGAGAATAATCCCAACCACTAGTTCTCCCCTTTCTTTCAATATAAAGTTGATTTAGCTAACTGATTATAGAGGAAGTATGAGAGATTTTGTTCTACTAAGAGAAGCCACATTAACAGAAGAAAAGAGGAAAAAGAAAGAAAGAAAGGAAGGTAGGAAGGAAAGAAGGAAGGAAAGAGGTCGGGTCTACTGCCTGCCTCTCCAGGGCTTGACTTTGGAATTTTAAATGCCATGGATTGCTACTTTAATTGAATTTTACTTGGTTCCCTTAAGAAGTTGGACTAAAAGCATTAGTCCTCACAAACATATGGTACATTCCCTGGAACAACTCAGCATGAGTCACACCCAGCTTAGCATGGCTTCCATGCTGGCTTCTCGCACAATAAACAAAGCTTAGCACTTCCTTCTGGTTTGTGTTTCTCTCAGCTCAACTCTGAAATAGACACTTCCTAAAGAGGAGCTGTTCAGTCATCTCTATTGAGTCAGTAACATCTTCACTGAGTTGATGGTGCCTTACAGTTTATCAGAATGTTTGGTTTTAACAATAACATCTGACTTGAGTTCTGTGAAAGTGGAGTAGGACCCTGGAAATCTAGGATTGGCCGTGATAGGTTCCTGTCTAGTTAGGGTCATAATGAATGTGACAAAACACCATGACCAAGGTAATTTATAAAAGAAAGCATTTATTTGGGGGCTTGTTTACAGGTTCAGAGGGTGAGAGTCCATGATGACCATGTCAAGAAGGAACAGCTGGCAGGCAAATACAATGGAGCAGTACCTGAGAGATCACATCGGATCTATTAGTTGGAGGCAGAGAGAGTGTGAGTCTGGACCTGCTGTGGACTATTGAAACCTAAAAGCTTATCCCCAAAGACACACCTCCTCCATCAAGGTCATACCTCCTCCACCAAGACCACACCTCCTCCAGCAAGGCCACACCTCCTCCACCAAGACCACACCTCCTCCAGCAAGGCCACACCTCCTCCAGAAGGTCACACATTCTCCAGCAAGGTCACACCTTCTCCAGCAAGGCCACACCTCCTCCAGCAAGGCCACACCTCCTCCAGCAAGGTCACACCTTCTCCAGCAAGGTCATACCTTCTCCAGCAAGGCCATACCTCTTAATCTTTCCTAAATAGTTTACCAACTGGAAACCAAACACTCAAATACCTGGGTCTATGAAGGCCAATTCTGGTTCAAACAACCACAGATCCTTCACTGGGGACCCTGTACTCAGATCGATGAATGGCTGTGAGCCTCTACATCTGTGTTAGTCAGATACTGTCAGAGCCTCTCAGGAGATGGCTATATTTAGGCTGGCTTGCCCTTCCTTCAGTCTCTGCTCCATAGTTAATCTCTGCAACTCCTTCCATGGGTATTTGGTTCCCCCTTTTAAGAAGGAATGAAATGTCCACCTTTTGGTCTTCCTTCTTCTAGAGTTCCTTGTAGAATGTGGGTTGTTCTTCCTGTATTCCAGACTTCTGCGCTAATAACCATTTATCAGAGAGTGCATACCGTGTTTGTTCTTTTGTGATTGGGTTACCTCACTCAAGATGATATTCTCCAGATCCATCCATTTCCCTAAGAATTTCATAAATTTATTGTTTTTAATAGCTGAGTAGTACTCCATTGTGAAGATGTACCACAATTTCTGTATCCACTCCTCTGTTGAGGGACATCTGGGTTGTTTCCAGGTTCTGGCTATTATAAATAAGGCTGCTATGAACATGGTGGAACATGTGTCCTTATTACATGTTGCAGTATCTTTTGGGTATATGCCTAGGAGTGGTATAGCTGGGTCCTCCGGTAGTACTATGTCCAATTTCCGGATGAACTGCCAAACTGATTTCCAGAGTACAACCACAGATCCTAAGCCTGTCTTTTCCCTAGTAGCTGGGATTGATATAAAAATCAAATTACCACAAGCAACCTGGATTTTAGAGATGAAAGGAAATTTGGACAGCAATTAACTCTTGCTGGTGACACCACCATTGCTTTCCTGGGGTGAAAATATTTAATTATTGTTATTTATCTCATTTTGCAGCATGCTTGTTACTGTACTGAATACATTTCAGCTAATGTCTTCATCCATGGAAGATGAGTTCCTTCTGTGTTTTATTAATTATTCAAAGTAAGCCCTTTCACCATCTCCAGCAAGGTCGACACACCCTTCAAAGTCCAGATGAACCAGCTGTTGACACTACTGTGAGAATTTCCTGTCATCCCATCACAAAACCAATGTGCGTCTCTGCTCTGAGCCTTATGACACTCATTACCTGTGCACACATTTATAGGAGTGCCTCAGAAGGATGTGGTTCTCTGATGCCTGGAACCTCTGAATGTGATCCCAGTTGAACATGGGTTTTACAATTGTAATCAAGTGGAGATGAGCTCATTACAGTGGGCGCTCACTTCATATGACCAACAGTCTTGTAAGTGTAAGAGGTGTCCAGAAGGAAGGCCGCATAAAAGCATATACAGAACCTGAAGTGGTACTCCTGCAAGCCAAGAGTGACCGGCCATCATCACAAACTTGGTAGAGCCTCTCCTTCAGAGACCCACTCTGTCCACACTTAAATCTCAGATTTCTAACATCCATAACTATGAGAGAATGAATTTGGGAGGGGGTGTGTTTTGTCACTGTGACTGTGGGAATGTATTACATCATCACCTGTATCTGCCCTTTCTGTCTATTGCACACTATGACTACATCCTTAATGTGCATGGAAAACTCCCTTGGAGAAGAAACTACATTGAATCTTTTTGCTATTGAATACAAATCAGCAATTACCTCTTTTAAAGTTGCCAAATGAAATGCGATGGGCAAATACTGTATCTTATGTGTGAAGTCTACAGACTTCGCTTATGTAAAATAGGCAATCAATAAAAAAATGGATGAACCTTACTGTGCCAGTTTTATGAAAACTTCCTCCTTGCTATTTATAGCAATGAACTGTCCACAAAAACTCTGAGATGCTCAACTTGCCTCCTACTGAATTCTGATTAGATATCAGTGGGTCACACCTGAAATGCTGAGTAAGCAGTATAAGGGTACTTCAGAAATTAAGATACTCCAAATACAAATAGTTCTAATGGTCAGAAATGAAAAGCCAAATGCCGGTGTTGAGATGTGTCCACAGCCCTGGTGTTTAGAAAGGTTGAGCTGAAAGAATAGTGGTCAAAATCTAGAATCAGAGCAGGTGCATCACTGAAAGGATGTGCACCCCAAGTTCTCTGTCATCTGCCCTCTTCCTAGGAAACATGAACAATGGCTATTCACTCTGATAGGCTCCAACAACAGATGAAGGTATGATTCCACCAAAGTTTAACTTGTCAAACCAATGCGTTTATTACACTTACTTACAGACCATGACTAAAAAGTTACTTCCAGGAGGATGTGTGACTTCAAAAGCAGAGGCACCACCAAAATGTTGCACCTGGACATGTGGCTTCACTCTACTTATACATATGAAGTTCTCCAGTCAGCTAAACTTCAGATTTTACTTGCTCTAGCATCTTCTGATCCCACAAATGCATGTGTAACTTTGAAAGACTTACATACTGATGACAGGAAAATATAGCAAGAGGTGGTGGAAATCTCAGGTAAGGCTCCAATGTCTCTCCATCCCTTTGTGAGGCCTGCACTAGAAGTTCACTCACAAGGTGTCTCAGTGAAGATGGTAATGGTCCTCATGCTCGGAGAACACTGTTCTACATCGATGCATATGATACTAGAAATGAAGTGAATGCTTGTGCTTATGTTTACACAAACTAGTCTTGGTACAGTCATTAAGCCATTCCATCTCATAACAGTTAGATTAGAAGGCAGGAGGTGTGGTTTGAATATGGAATGTCAATCATGGGTTCAATGTTTAAACCTTCACCCAAAACAAGTGGTAGTGCTGTTTTAGAAAGTTGTGAAATCCTTAGAAGGCAGATCCTCACTGGAAAAAGTAGATCATTAGGAACCAACCTTGGGCTTTGATAACCAGGCTTCACTTCATATCTGTCCTGTCTCCTGATTGGATACAATGTGACTAGACATCTCATGCTGCCGCTGCCATATCTTCTCTGCCACGATGGGCTATCACTCAAAAGAAATCCTTCCTCCATTAAGTTGCTTCTTGTCAGGTATTTGGTCATAGCAATGAGAAAATCAACCAATTAGGTATTTATACCCCTGCAATTTAGAGATAAAAGTACTAAGGTCTGGCATTCAGACCCAGGATCCAAGATCTGTACTCATTCTAGTCCCTGGGACTGACTCTCCCTGTCTTTGTTTTATGAGTAATGCAGGTTAGAAATAATGAAAGCAGCCCTGGTGCACTCAGAAGAAAGTAGGTATTTATTTACACATCTGATGTTTCAAAGAGTACCCTAGCAACAGACCCAAAATGATGAAAAACTTGTGGAAGAGCTGAGCAAGGAAGTCATTAGTAGAAACAGATTTACAAAGGAACTGCCTTTGAAAGTAGACTAGAAAGTGCTGGGGCTTCCAGAATACACGGCTAAAGAGCAACATCCTTAGTCATCAGGGAAATGCAAATCAAAACAACCCTGAGATTCCACCTCACACCAGTCAG
>NW_022196913.1:52292035-52295155 GCF_008632895.1 Mastomys coucha | reverse complement strand
AGATTAACTGTGGAGCAGAGACTGAAGGAAGGGCAAGCCAGCCTAAATATAGCTATCTTCTGAGAGGTTCTGACAGTACCTGACTAATACAGATATAGAGGCTCACAGACATCTATTGATCTGAGTACAGGGTCCCAGTGAAGGAGTTAGAGAAAGGACCAACAGAACTGAGGGGTTTGCAGCCCCTTAGGACGAACAACTATGAACTAACTAGTACCCTCAGAGCTCCCAGGCTCTCAACCACCAACCAAGGACTGCACATGGAGGGGTCTGATTGTTCTGGCAGCATGTATATAGTAGAGGATTGCAATTTGATCATCAATAGGAGGAGAAGAGCTCGGCCCTGTGAAAGGTCTGTGCCCCAGTGTAGGGGAATGCCAGGGCCAATAAGTGGGAGAGGATGGGGTGGCAGGCATGGGGAGGGGGGAGGCAACAGGGGTTTGTTTTTGTTGTTTTTGTTTGTTTCTTTGTTTTTTGGAGGGGAAACTAGGAATGGAGAAATTTACATGTAAATAAAGAAAATATCTAATAAAAACAAACAAACAAAAAAAAACACACACAAAAAAGGTAACTCTGGACATGATTAAAATAAAACCTTGAACCACAAGGGGCTCAAAGGGGACTGGAGGGACTTTGAGAATGTTTCTTGTGATTGTCTTAAAATATCAAAGGTTTCCAGCTGGAAAAAGGAGAAAGGCCATATGCACTAAGGTCTCAGTGCGATTCATTGCTGATCTGACAGTCCTGCTTGAAACCCCTCCCTAAGGAGTTAGCAGCAGCAAAGTTTCAACTCAACTCCTTTCTCTCCTTCACCATCTAACATGTTCAGGGGTGGCACTCAAATTTCTCCTTTTCCTGCTGCCAATCCATCTTTCCCTCCCTGCCAGTCCTCCCCTCTCATGTACGACCATGTTACTCACCTAAAATCAGCTTCCTGTGATGTCTTTCTCATTACAAAGGCTTCCCCTGGGTCTGGAGAGATGGCTCAGCAGTTAAGAGCACTGACTACTCTTCCAGAGGTCCTGAGTTCAAATCCCAGCAACCACATGGTGGCTCACAGCCATCTGTGATGGGATCCAATGCCCTCTCCTGGTGTGTCTGAAGACAGTGACAGTATACTTACATAAAATAAAATAAAATAAAATAAAATAAAATAAAATAAAATAAAATAAAATAGGCTTCCCTGCTTATTCTGAACCCACATTCCAGTGCCATGTTAGTTGATCATCATCTTACTTCTATGCACAAAATTCTCTGTAATGCTAGTCCTTACCATCCTATTCTCTTCAGACTAAACAGCTAAAGCACCCCTCCCCTTCCCTGCCCACCTTACCCCTTCCCTCCCCATCCAATCTTAGCCCACTCTACACTACCCCTCCCTTACCCACCCACCCATCCTTTTCCCACCCCATCCTAGTCCACCCCACTCCACAATACTCCATCCTACCTCATTGGTTCTTCTTTGTTTACTTTGAATGTCCCCTCTTGCTGTTGCCCTTGGTTCTCAGACATCTCTGATAAGCTCTGATTATTGGGGCTCTCATGTCCTACCTATTCAGATGTCTTGGCACCCAAATCCATGCTTTAAACCCTCCCCCTCCTTAGCTCTTCCTTTATTCAAACACTAGTTTCTTGAGGGACCATGGCCTCCATCTAAAACTATCCATTACTCTCCTACAACTGTCTCTTGCTCTCACCCCCTCATTTATTTTTCTCCTTAGTACTAATAGTCACTTAATATGCCAGCAATATACATCTCATTACATACTTGTTTGTTGCCTTGATTTACTTAATAAAATGCAAATACTATAGATAATATGAAATCTCACAAACATTGTTGACTACTATATGCTTAGCTTTGAAAACCATACCTGATATATAGCTGGGCCTCAAAAATTTTCCATAAAATTAATGAAATTAAATTACCATCTAGAATGTCTGAAATAATTGGCAATATCATTCGAAGAGCCACTTTGCCTTTCTAGACAAAGAAAGCTTTTGCATAAATAATCTCGTTAGGGCTGAGCTCTCAACATTCAGTTACTCTCGATGCCTTAAACAGTCCTAAGTCTCTGCATTTACTGCCATTCATTGAAAAGAGGAGCTTGTAAGACTCCAGGAACATCGTGGTAGAGGGGGCAGAAAGACAGTAAGAGCTGGAACATAGAAATCTCTCAAGCCTCGTCCTCTGTGCAGGGCAAAGGCAAGACAGCTATGATCCTCACAGCATCTTTGCTTGCCTACTCTGAGTCTCTACAGGATTGGGCCTGTCAACAGTCAATCATTTATTGGGGCAGGGCTTACAGCTTCCTCCCTGCTGAAGGATTTCAAGGAAGGGCAATCATTGTCTTTAGTTGTGTACACACTGGTGAGCCCACTAGGCTCCGATAGATACCTCCACACATGTGGTCGGTCACACAGGCAGCTTTGGTTAAACTCAGTGGGATCACCGAGCAAAAGAAGGTGTGGATGTAGAGTAGAGTTGGTGGAGGAGAGTTTGCAGGGGAAGAGGGAATGAGGACAGGGAAGCGTACTCAGAAGGCGTTATGCCATGTGTGAAATGCTCACAGAACCAACTTAATACAAGTTATACACGATTTTTAAGGCTTTGGTTTTGTTTTGTTTCATTTCCAAGTTCCTTGAAATGTGGCTTCCACCTTCCTGGCTGCTCTCAGATCTGACAAGGAGAAACTTTCGTCTGCCCTGAGGATTTAGGTACTCAGATTTACAGATCTCGGAGGGCACTTATGCCCCTACTGTTTATTTATTTTGGAATTATTTTATTATCAGCTTTACATGGTTATAAACCATCGCCGAGATGGAAAAGTCCTTGGAGGACCATTACTGCCTTTCCTCAAGATGGTCTCTGACCTGACCTTCAACAACACTGCAGCTTCTTGCACAAAATGGAAAATATAAAATCCTCCTTACTTGCTCTGGGCAAAAGAGATTTCTACCTAGCACCAAGCTCAGGGTGCTGTCAGCTTCGAGCACTGCAGTACTCAAGAGGTGCCCCACCCCCCGGCCTCATCCATATATTAGTATAACCCACCCCTGGGCAAGCAAATTAAGTCAGCACAGCCAGGTGTCTTTGGGAGTGGTGGTGGTGGTGGTGGTGGT
>NW_022196913.1:52282322-52291712 GCF_008632895.1 Mastomys coucha | reverse complement strand
GAGGTGGTGGAGGTGGTGGTGGTATTGGTGGTATAGGTTTCTTTCTCCTTTGAGATCTTCATGCATTCATGTCACACTGCAAATAAGAGACTGTAAGTGCCCAGACCTAATTGCACCTCTCCACCATCACCACCTCCCAAGCTCACCAGACCGAGCTCAGGGAACATCATGGAAGGGAGATTTACAACAAAAAAAAAAAAAGGTAAAAGCCATGGGATGAGGGAAAAAGTTGTGCAATGTCTTCAGAGGTTTTATCCATGTGGATATTTTTCTGTTCTGACAAAAAAACAAATATACAAGCCATCGGCGTGGTTTGTGTTTCCTCCCGCAACAGGATACTGTGGCTGGTAAGTACCAACAGTGTGGTCCTGACTCTGCTGAGGACTTCTGGTTACACGGTATTCTAGTGGTTATGGAAGAGAAAATGTAAGAGCTTGCTTGCTTTCTAGTGCCAATGTTAATCCTACTTCATAAGACTAAATTCTAGTTCCTATCCTCTAATTTTCCTTAAATTCCACCTCATAAAGAATTCATTGCCGCAATCTTGCCATTCCAGCACATAAATCTTTTTTTTTAAGTCTCAGGTCCTTTAATATGGAGATGCACATTGCAAGAGAGTTTAACGTAACCACACATTGTTGAGAGAATTGTCTGTGGAGACTTCCCCTCAACATTTTGCTGTTTCCATAATATGGAAGAAAACTCAACAATTTTGTGAAACTCCAAAAGAGTTTGACCCAGTGCCTGATCTAGTGGTGTGGACTTTAGTTTCATATTTCATCTTCAGGATAATTTTACTAGTACATGAATCTTGCAAGGAGAGACTGTACTCAAACCTGAGTATAAGCCAATAAAATAAATTAAAAGTCCACAATACCTGCTTTTATTCCTTTAAGAAGAAAAGAAAGAAATGGCCTTTAAGTTTTGAGAAAGGGAAGAGAGATGATCAGTAAGTAAAGCAACGGCTGCAGAAATGAGAACACCTAAGTTCGATCCCTAGGAAAAGCAGTGCAGAGGGGTACACTGGGGAACAGGCTGGCCATGCAGCCCAGCTGAATGAGCTCCAGGTTCAAGGAAAGACCCTATTTCAAAAACTCAAGTGGAGAATGATCAAGGAGGACACCTGAGATAAATTTCTGACCGCTAAACGAATGCTCATACACATATGTGCATACATCCAAACAAAAATTGGGGAGAATTTATTCTAGAGAAAGAAAATTTAATTTAAAATATATAGTAAGTTATCTACAATCATATCCTTCAAAGACAACCAGTAGCTTCCACTTCATCTGTCAAGTGTCTTTGTATATGAATATTTTACAATGCAGTTGTCCATGCAGTTGCCACATGGTCTCAAATCCCACTACCCCTTCTGGGTGGAATTTTCACCAAGAATTAAATGCAGGGGGTCATGTTTACAACAGAATAGTCACAACAGCCAAAAAGCTTGGGAGGATCTTCTGCTTTTCAGTAAAATGATCAGAGAAAGCATGGTATATTCGTGGAAAGGAATACTATTCAGTCTTCAAGAGGAAGGAAAGTCCAGCATGAGCTTCAACATGGATGAACACGGTAATGATTACCCACCACCTAGAGGATGTTACTTGAGTGAAATCAGCCAGCCACAAGACAGATGTTATATGATTTCACTTCAGATGTGCATAGAATAGTCAACTCCTTAACACAAGAAAGCAAGTTAGAGGCTCTCTGAGGTTGAGAAAGGAATAAACTAGGAGGTTGTAGCTTAAGGGGCTTTGAGTTTGGAGTTTGCAAGATGGCAGAGTTGAAGATATGGATGCCAAGAGTGATGCTGTGGCAAATATTGTAAATGCATTTACTGCTGCTAAATAATACACTCAAGAACAACTTTTTAAGTTAACATTTTGTTACTATCATTTTACATGTATTCTCTCTCTCCCTCCCCCCCCCCTCTCTCTCTCTCTCTCTCTGTGTGTGTGTGTGTGTGTGTGTGCAAGCATGGTACATGTGTCAGAGGACAACTTGTAGGAGTTGGTTCTCATCTCCCATTATTCAGGCTCTGAGGACTGAACTCAGGCTGCCAGGATTGGAGACATGTGTCCAATCCTGCTGAGCCACCTCACAGGCCCTAAAATGGTATATTTTATCATATGTATATGTGTATATATATACATATATATGCACATACATATACACATTATACTATATATACATACACATACACAAATACATATATATTTCACCACAATGAAAATTTAAAGAAATATTACATGAGGTAAGACTATGATTTCAATAGAGATATTTATAATTTTCCAATACAAACATAAATTCCACAATTTCTTTGTGCTTATGTATATGGAATACTGATATTTCTCTATTTTCTCATAGAAATATTTCTATATTGGCATTAAAACACAATATGTGTCTTTAAAGGTGTTTATAATTTGTGTTTAGGTGTATGTGTATTAATCAGATTTTCTGGGCAACATATGACTGCAGTGCCTGCAGAAGGCCAGAGGAGGGCACCAGAGGGCTTGGAACTGGGGATGCAGGAGCTTATGAACCAGCTGATATGCATGCTGGGAACCACACTCTGGACCTCTGGAACAGAAAGAAATACTCTTAGGCACTGAGTTGCCTCTGCAGCCCCACAACTACCATCTTTAAATATAAGAACAGAAATTATAGTATTATTTTTTGGTTTCAGATAAATTAATACAAATCCATTTACTTGTAATGTTTAAGAAATAATCGGGCTGAGATGATCTTGGCTAAGCACAAGTCTAAAATATCAACAATAACTCCCTCAACCACACATAAAGCGAAGCAGAACAGACAATGTAGAGAGTAAAAGTTTTGGAGGCCATGAAGTACATTGGAGTCCATCTGAGTAATGTTGTCAGTTCTCGTGAATATGTCAGACAGCTTTATTTAACTCAACAAACGTCCATTGAGCGCCTACAGATGCCAGCCGCAGGATTGAGTGGTAAAGCCAGAGAGAAGGGTAAAGATTCTTCTGTTGGTTTTATTTTTGATTGTTTGTTTGTTTAGTGGTTTCCATTGTCTAGGATTGAACACTGGAGAAAAGCTCAGAACAGGGCTAGCATTCACAGAGAATGTGAACACCTCTCGTGTAGCCCTCTCTCGTGTAGCCCTCTCTCGTGTAGCCCTCACAACCTTTCTGCAGGGTGCACATTGTTCTCTGTAGCTTTCAGATGAAGGACCTGAGGCTTACAGATACTAAGTCTAAGGACAAAGAATTCTCAAAGCAATAGAGCTCTAATTTGTAACCTACTGATCTAATCTAATTGGATCCTATTTGATCTAATTTGATCCTATTGATTTCAAGGCCCAAACCTACCGTCATTTGTTGAATTCCTATTCATAATGCTGGACCCCACAATAAAGAAAGACATGTGAATAATTATACTCTCTTCAGTAAGAGTAACAGAGAAGTTCTCACAGCTTATTAAGGTGACCAGAAAGAAGTGATGGACTTTGGTCCTTGGACAGTTTGGGCAACATATGAATGGAGGATTTAATTCTGCCATGGGTTTTGGAACCAAGTAGGAATTTTGCAGTTTTGCAAATAGACAATGCAGCAAAGCACACCATGGCAGCAGGAAACCTTGGGAAGGTGTCCTTCCTGCTCAGCATCAGCCGTCTGCATCATACAGAGCATCCCTCCCTGTCTGTGCCCTTTCTCCTCAAGAAACCAGATTAAAGAACCTGCAGGGCACAGTCCTCTCTCTAATGAACATGTCTCTTGCTCCTTCATTCACTCCCCTGCTCTGCAGCTCTCCCATAAGGTGCTTGGTTTAAAGAGGTTGCTTCTAAATGTCCCAGATCATTGCCAAATGAGATACTGTATTTCTCCATTCCCTTTGCATAAAGCCGGTTGCATGCTAACTGGCTTTTCTGAATGTGTTCTTTCTTTTGTGATATGTTTATGCTTCGCAGATCATGGTGTGGGCCACACACACGCTGCCTGGATGCCGAGGTATACCTGATTCTAACTCTACATAGTGCTCTTCATCAGCTCCTGCACACAGGGGGTGCTCAGAAGATATTGCTAATTGATTTTAAGTTCTCTCAGAGAAGATTCATCTTCATTATTAGCCCAGACTGGAAGTGTCAAAGGTCAGCATCTACTTGGTAGGGGAAACAAATCTGACATGAGACTCTTAATACTTTAGTGCAATATTTCTGCACAGATAACATTTTTTTTTTCAGGCAAATGTCCCTCTGATGTGATGTCTATGCACAGACTAATTCTTTTTCTGTGAGAGGATAATAAAAGTGCCCCTCCCACACTACCTTTAGTTTGTGCTACAGATGGGATAAACAGACACCCCCCCCCAGCTACATCCCCTACCCAGAGATGATGGTGTGTTTTTTCTCCACCATACTTCTGGCTTCAGATCACTAATTCATGTACAGGATAAGACAACTGCCAAATGATTAGGCTACAGAGATGCTCCTCAGACACCTGTCATGTGGATGAATGCAGCAGCACCCTCTGACCTTTGCCAGTTCAAGGTCGATAATGAGACAAGTCAGGCAGGAAGAGCAGCCTGAGCTGACTCCATTAATGTGCGGTGTGTGTGCACTCAGGGGCCCGGCATCTCCTGTCAATTAGCGTAGGGAAGCAGGGACTGCTGATTACCGGAGACACGGCATCACCAGCCATGGTTACCTCTGCTTCTGCACCCTGCTGCATTTTAATTAGCCCCAGTCCCTCGACTGCTTTTCAGGGCTTCATTAATGCCTTCTCCCAGAAACCCAGGGAAGGCTTTTTACATTTCACATCATTAATTGGGAGAAGTGTTCAATGTTCTAGTCATGGAGCTGATGGCACAAGTTTCCAGCTAGAGGCTTTCATGGGGCTTCTTAGAAAATGCAGTCTTGGCTTGCCCAGAGCTGTGAGTAGGCAGAACCAGTCAGAGACCAATAGAGGGATATAGACAGTGTCAGGTGGGGACTGCAGCCAAGAGAACCTGGGTGTCTCAGGACTGTGCATTCACACAGGTAAACTCGATAGATACTCAAGATAGAGAAAGATACTCTATACAAACAATATAGAAAGGAAAGGACATGGCTGTAAAGGGAACAGTTTTCATGCTTGGGAGTACATGCGTGTACTTTCATGTAAGCATGTTTGCAGTCATGTGGGGGGGTGTTCGAATGCTTGTGGAAGGCAAAGGTGACATCAGCTTTCTTCCTTTATCTTTCACCACCTTTTTTTTTCAAAGTCCCTTAATGAACCTGGAGTTCACTAATTCAGCTAGACTGGCTGCCAGGGATACTTCTGTCCCTGCCTCCCTACCCTAGAATTACAAATGTGTACCACCAGCCCACTTTCTTACTTTGTTGCTGGGACATGTATCCTCATGCATACAGGGTAAGTATTTTATCAACTGAGCCATCTCCCCAGCCAGCCATACAAAGAAATAGGATGGGAAGCATTCCAAAGTCAATCATCACAAAGGAGATTAGCAGAAACAGCCTGGGATAGTAACGTCAGCAGACGTGTGTTTTCACACACCAAGACAAGGGTTTATCTAAAGCAAGGGTCTTCGAAGTTGGGTAAGCATCACAGTAAAGCAAGGAGCTGCTGTTGCGCATCCCTCTCCTTCCCAAGATTTAGACTTATTAGGGGGAACTAGAGGATTTGCATTTCTAACTAGTTCTCTGCTGATGCTGAAGTTGATGCTGCTGACGATGTTGATGCAGGGGTCAAGACTTTGACCACCACCCTCCCAGAAGCAGTTGCCCACATGGAAGACTGGGTGCCTAAAAGGAATAATTAACCTTTACTATTTAAGACAATGAAAATGTTACCCATGAGTCTATAAATGAGACATTGAAATGTTAGGGACAACTTGATAGGTATTAACATGAGCATTTTACTTAATCACATGAGCTAAAATAAGTAACAGATTTTTAGTCAAATTCTTGAAAAGTGTTTAAGGCTAGGGATGTAATTCAGCAGTAGAGCACTGACCCACTATGTCAAGGCCTTAAGTGGAATACCCAATACTGAAACAAACAAAACAGAACACAAATAAAAACAACAACAAAACAAAAACAAAAAACAAAAACAAAGGACCTATCTACCTACTGCTTTAAAAAAAATTTAAAGAGCTCACTGCCAACTAAATTGAATATATTTTGGACATGCCCCCTTAATGTCAAAAAAATTTTATCTTCAATTAGAATGAAGAATAACTAGCAGTGGACTAAGCAGCAAACAATAGCCAGATAAATGTTTAAAGTAGCCCAGCACGAAAGTGTATTTTTATTGCAGATTAGTTGAATATCTTAGCTTTTACCATTTCAAAACTTTTTCAGACTAGATATTACATACATGCAACCAAGGCAGCTCTTAAGCAACTGGAGTTAGGCTGTGTAGACTTCAGTTACTTATCTATGAGATGTAGAGATGTACTTTAAAATCTGGGTTCCTTCAAGCTTTAAAATTTCATGACATGGATTCCTATTTTCTACTTGAGTCAACATGTTTAGCACCTGGTAGATGGCACTCAAAAAGAGACTTTTAAAATTCCGAGCTCAGTCCCTTTAGCAAGTTTCAAAATCTGAATCAGCACCAAGTTGAAACTACCTCTCAACTTGCGTCGACTCAGACTTTCCAACGGAGAAGCTCGGAGCCACACTGCACATCCTAAAGTGCCTACCACCCAGGGCACATCTAAGATCATTCCTACATTAAAATGTCGCATTGTGTCCCAAAGACAGATCGATTCTACAAAGCAATCGTTCTTCGGGCAGAAATTGTCCATCTGTTGAGCTCCGTGAAAAGAGGACTCTGAAGTCATCGAATTCAAATTCAACTGAAGATTATGTTCATGGGTCCATTCTCCATTTGTTTTATATTACATAGTAAGAATCCCAGGTTTAATGAGCTCACATCTAGTCTGCTGAACGCAGTAAATTCCAAACCCTCTCCATATCGTTAATTTCAAAGTTCATGCCAGTCAAGCCCTCACTTTGCCACATCCACATCAGTACCATGACTCACTGTGCTACATCCACATCCACATTCATGTCACTGAAGCACTTCTCTAGTACAACACGGCTTGAGTCAGTCAAACGAGGCAAACCAGAAAGGGAGGAATGTGTTCCACTCACCTGCTTTAGGGCTCGAGATGCTTCTACTGAAGTTTATTTGAAGGTAGTAGGGGATTCGCCATTTTTTTCATTTAGAGTCAACACCCGTGGGTCCCGGTTCCACCTCTCCCCTTGAGATGTCCAGTACACAGGCTTAGAGAGGACAGGGCGAAATCCAGAACGAGTGAGGTCTGCAGTCTGCCTCTTCCCTCCGGAACATCAGACGCTGCAGCTCACCAGGCCAGAAGGAGGAAGTGGAGTCAGGGTCCAATGTTGTCATCCTGATTCCTTCACTTTCTCCCTCTCAGGGTGTCCAAGTCCAGAGGAGCAGGATTGTGGGGAGCGGGTGGGGAAGTGGGTGCTGCTTCTCCGAGGATTTTAAGTGTTACAGTGTTTTAGGTAAAGGCCTTCCCCAACGATCTTTAATGAAACAGCTCTTTGAGACAGTCTTAGCTTGTGCCTATTTCCTTATTCAGGGTGGGTTTGAATGCATACCCTTTATTTGGGGTGAACCAAGGGTTATACAGCTTTGGGAAAGGGGATGAGAATATCCAGGGTGGGAGAAGGTCGTTGGCTAAAAGCTAAGGTACTGAGATGCCTCATTAGCAAGAGATGGCATTCCAGGTGCTGGATTCATGTGACTGACTACCCGGGAGCACCTGGTTGGGGATCACAGGTTACTGTGCTCTGAGGCAGGCACGGAAACAGGGAAGGAGTTGGTCCCACTCCTGCCGGTCTCAGTTTAGAGATTTCCCAGGTTTGAGCACGCTCCACCTCACCAGCTCCATGTCAGTTCCTCTCATGGAACGGTCCACATGCCCCACAAGCTTGCCCACACGGAATCAAACATAGGACAAAGCGTCTCATGCTGACTCCCTCAGTCCGTGTTTTCCTAGTCATTCCAGGCTTTTGAAGGAGAGACACAGCTTTCAACTGACCTCTGAGGAAAAACTGACCACTTGGTGAACTGGTAGAGAAAACAAAGACTGATGCCCTGGTCGACATTTAAGCCTACTCACCTGGGCACCTTAGTCCTTGTTCTTAGATCCATAAGGTACACCCCAGCTCTCGGGACCATAATGGAAAGTTCCACTCCCAGCCTCTTAGCATCAACGACCCCCAGTTCATCTTCTTCTGTCAAGGTTTCATGCAGCCCTGGGTATTGCCTCTATTACTGTAGGTAACAGAATTAAAAGAAATCTCCTCCTAGACCTAGAAGCAACACTTGCCAAGCTTCTGTCTAGAGAATTCTTATTTACCCAGATCTCTGTGAGATCTGGAAAGACAGTTTCTATCAAGATTGATAGTAGTTTAGTGTTGGGGGAGGGGAGAAATGAAACATGGGCCCTTTTGTTACACAGCTCATTAAGTAGCTCAAGGTTGCTCTTGAATTCACTGTGACAACAGGCTAGGCCACACTCACAGCAGTCCTCCTGCCTCAGCTTCCCAAGTTTTGGGATTATAACCACACCTGACTGTTTCTCTCTCTCTCTCTCTCTCTCTCTCTCTCTCTCTCTCTCTCTCTCTCTCTCTCTCTCTCTCTCTCTCTCTCTCTCTCCCTCTCCCTTTCCCTCTCCCTCTCCCTCTCTCTCTCTCCTCCCCTCTTTCTCACACATACTCCCTCTCTCACACACACAATGCTCTCTCTATCCCTCTCCCTCTCTCCCTCTTTCTCTTGACAAACTTAACACAAGATGCAGAACAATTAGGCAGAACATTTAGAGAGATAATAAGGAACTGAGTCAAAACCATCTTCGCAAGACATTTATACCCCCTCTAAGGCTCAGAGAACACTGAAGAAGAAGGGGGCAAAAAGAATGTCAGACCCAGATAGTAAGAAGAAAAGCTGTGAAATGGCATATACAGAGCAAGATACACCCATTACAATCAGGAACTCAGCGGCTGCAGGCACCTGCAGCCAGTCTATACAAGAACGGGCTCATGGACTAGTAGGCATGATCAGAGGAAGGAGGGGCTCGGGTGGCTCCACCCCTCCCTGCCAAACTATCTACTACTGATAGGCTCAGGAAGAGTAGGGCCACTGCCTAGGTTGATGACTCCACCAAACTCCAAACATTAGCTCCCATCCGACAGTCACACAAATGGCCCTGGTTAAACTAAGTGGGCCACAAAATACAACCAACCGTTATAAATCTAGAAAAGGTTCTGGTGGGGATGGCAAGTTATAGGGATGGGAGGGGAAGAAGAGAGGGTTGGGAAGCAATCAGAATAGTGTGTGAGTGTGTGTGTGTGTGTGTGTGTGTGTGTGTGTGTGTGTGTGTG
>NW_022196913.1:52258952-52281458 GCF_008632895.1 Mastomys coucha | reverse complement strand
AAGTTACCACAGTAAGAGCCAAGATTTTAAGCTCTACTAAATATAAAACAAACAAACAAAAACACTTTTATATTTATGTTCATTTAAGAAAATATTAGTAGTGATGTATTATTTTGAAATATACAGTTAATGCGTTTGGAGTTATTTAAAATTTATATTGAGAAAAACTTATGTATTTTCAGTATTGCTGTAGACAAGCATCTACATAAAACTGTTAAATTGGTTGTTGTTTTATATCAAACAACCTTTATAATACTTATTTTATTGTTATAATATTCTATAAATTTTAAAGAATATGACAAAAAAGTTATTGTAGGTATTGAAGGGTGGGTCTCTGGGGGGCTGGGGTACAAAAGGAAAACAAGAATGTGATTTAATTCTATTTACTTAAAATAGGTATTTAAATGTTAACAAATTCAGATAAATTGAAATCATGTAACTTTTCTCATTATAAAACAATAAAACTTAAAACAAAAAAAAAGATCTGAGCAGAGAAGTAAAAGTAACAATTTCCCTAGAAAATGAACAAGGATACAAAACATTAGAAAAGCAAAGACTGAAGTGAAGTAAGGGATGAAGAGTTTAGGAGGGAAGTCGGGAGCAGGGGCCTTTAACAGGGAACAGTGTGAGGCACCCAGAGACTACTCTGCAGTCTGTCCCAGTTTCCCCTCCAAGTCACAGCGAGGAAACAGAAAAATTACAAATGACAACCGCATAGAGCTACCACCCTTTCCCGTGTGTCAGCTATGTGCTTCTCAACTGTGTTGATGGCAGTCATTATCCTTGTGGAATTTCACTGAGAACAAAGTTTAGAAATGAAAACCACTTCCCACATAGGCCACACGAATCTGAAAGCAGCATCCGATCTACAGAGGTGCAGGGCTGAAAGCAGCATCCGATCCACAGAGGTGCGGGGCTGAAAGCAGCATCTGATCCACAGAGGTGCAGGGCTGAAAGCAGCATCCGATCCACAGAGGTGCAGGGCTGAAAGCAGCATCCAATCCACAGAGGTGCAGGGCTGAAAGTAGCGTCTGATCCACAGAGGTGCAGGGCTGAAAGCAGCATCCGATCCACAGAGGTGCAGGGCTGGGCTTTACATCTTTGCCACAAAGAGAGATTTCATGAAAGTGTGTTTCTCTCTCTTTTTTTTTTTTAACTTATTTTTTTCTACTGTTTGAATTATTTTCTCACAGTTTTTCCAGCTACGTGTTTGGAATGAAGAGCAGCGCGGGTTAAGATATTATAAAAATGAGAATAAATAGGTTTCTTCAAACGTGGTTAATTATGTAAAGACTTACATATAGAAGCTAAAGTCCTATTGGAAATTGCCACCACCCCCATTCCATCACAAACTTTTAAAATGTGTCGTTAATGTCAGTTTAAAAGGAGCATTTCTGAAACAGCTTGGAGTATCCTCTCACATCCCTAACCCTCCAAGCCCTGCGTCTCTACATAAAATAGGGCCATTTCATTTCACCACATGTACATGGATCATGGTCCAGAAGAGCAGCCCCAGAGCTGGTCTCAGTGTCTCCCATCCCTGCTCCACACTGCCACCAACCATCACCCACAGAATTAGCTGCAATCCCTAGCTTGTTGGTTGTGCAAACCCTGGCTTCTGCTGTGACACTTTAAGCTCCTTAAATATTATTTGAGGGGGTCTCTAGAGAGGGGATAAAATTAATTAGGTTTATTAAATGCCTTTAAGATGTCCTGGAGCCTGAAAGCAAGCTGGAACTAAGCAGTGTGGGCATAGGGCAGGGCAGAAACTTCAGGCACAGATGTGTCAGAGGAAGGTTAAACCTATAGCCACATTCTTTGGGCAGATCCCTCTCTTCAGTCGACACAAAGACTACCCAAGAGTCCAAGCCAATCAATATCCTTCCATTTAAGGATGATAAGGAAGATGTTTGGAGGGCTGTTGTAAGTATATTAAATATGTGCATGAGTCTGTGTGAGTGTGATGTATGTGGTGTTTTCCATATGTGTGTGTGCACAGACGTACAACTTTGTGAGTGCATGCATGTAGAGGCCAGCAATGAACATAAGGTATCCTTCTCTATCATTCCCCACACTCTTCCTTTGATATAGGGTCTCTCACTGAACCAGCGAGTTCCAGCAAGCTTTCTGTCTTGACCCCCATAGCACTGTGGTTACAGAAGCATAGCTATGCCCGACTTTTTGTGTGAGTCCTGGGACCTGAACTCAGGCCTACACGCCTGTATAGCAAGCACTCTTACCACCAGGCCAGCTCTCCAGCCTCAGATGTTTTGTTTTTAATGTTTTCAGGCAGCAAGATTACAGAAGATACATTCAACATATACAAAGAACTCAAGAAGCTAGACTACAGAGAACCAAATAACCCTATTAAAAATGGAGTACAGAGCTAAACAAAAAATTCTCAGCTGAGGAATACCAAATGGCTGAGAAGCACCTAAAGAAATGTTCAACATCCTTAGTCATCAAGGAGATTCAAATCAAAACAACCCTGAGGATTCCACCTCACACCAGTCAGAATGGCTAAGATCAAAACCTCAGGTGACAGCAGATGCTGGTGAGGATATGGAGAAAGAGGAGCACTCCTCCATTGTTGGTGGTATTGCAAAGCTGGTACAACCACCCCAGAAATCAGACTGGTGGTTCCTCAGGAAATTGGACATAGTACTACCAGAGGATCCGGCTATACCACTCCTGGGCATATACACAAAAGATGCTCCAATATAGAGAAGATACATACCCTAAATTTAATGGAGGGTGTCTGCTGGGTATTCTGAAATTCTATTACAGAACAGCAGTGATTGCTATGTATTCCAAAAAAAGCCATGTCGTCCAAGTTGGAGGCTCAAGAAGGCTTTCTGAAGGAGGTTAAAACAACAACAACAACAAAACTCTGGGAGAAAAGCAAGTTGGAACAGTGCTTTACGTGTGACCTCTAATATTCATGAAGCCATCACAGTCAACAGACAGCTATTACCCCATCTTACTGATCAGAAGTAAGGGCATTAGAACATCCTGCCACTAGACCAGTGCAACGCAAGCGGGGTGAGGCTGTGGACGCCTGCCTGCACTCCCCCTCAAGTGCACAGCTAGATGCAGTAGCATCTTATGGGTCCACTCATGCCTTCCCCCTTAATTAACTTAACACTATCATGTCTATGTAAACACAGTAAGTTAAACCTACCAATCTCTGAGGAGCTCAAACAAGAGAAATTGCAGCTTTCTATTCCACATACAGAACAAGAAAACAGGAGGAAAAAAATCACTCTTCAAAGGCTGGGTAGAGATATAAATACCTTTAATTGTAAAAGTCTCTAAACTTTAGCATAATGATGTTTTCTTAACCAGGATAAAACTCATTTCCGACATTAAAAAAAAAAAATTTAACTGGCAAGAGTCTTGCTGGAAAAGAAGCTTTGTTAACTGCAATGTGTTTGACTATAAACTCCAGAGCAGACACCAGGAAAATAACTTCATGCATTCCTCCAAAAGACTCCAAATTTATCAAAACCAGAAATGCAGATTTTCCTTTCTCTGTAAGTGAACAGGGTTAGTTTCCCCCAGATGCCTAAGTCAATCCAGAATTTTAAATTGAACAATAACAAAAGCATTAGTTATTTTGTACTCTAAAAATGATGAGTGTGAGCATTGTTTCGGCTTGCAGCAGTTAGGGGCCTTCACCGCAGTGATCCCCAGCATGGATGCTCATTATCAGTGGGGTAAGCAGCAGAGTTCCCTAAATAGGATGCAGGCTGCTAGTGTCAGACCCATCAGCCGGGTTTCAAAGCATTGACAGCATCAACTCTGAGCTCTCTGCAATGTAAGAAGAATCAAAAATGATCTCAGGTTTTGAAATTTGCATCTAACAGAGCTCCAGAAAATAGAAGCATTCATCAATTGGTTTAAGGAACATGTCTGCACCTAGATTAATTCATTCCATTTTCATTGAGAAGATTTTAAGTTTTCTTGATGCTCAAGATCATTTCTGTACTAACAACTAACTTAGGTCCATAGCCATTGACTGTAACTTTCTGCATTCACTCAGAAACTATGTGTTAGGTGTTTGAAAAACCATAGTGTCCTGGTTCTATACTGTATATAGTTTTGGGTCTCAACATTAGAGGGGTATATAAGCATTTGAGATAGTTTAGTAAATGTCCATTACAACAACACACCAATAAGCCATATAATTGAACCCGGAAGAGTCCAAAGGTCACCCTGGAGGACGTGTTATCTGACTACAGTTGTGTTGATTTGATCTGCTTTTGTTTGTATACTGTGTGACATAGGCACATGTTTGTGCGTATGTACATATGTGTGAGAATATTATTCATGCACACATGTGCCATGTGTGTGAAAGCTAATGGTTCATTGAACATCAGCTGCTCAACACTTCATTTTTTCATACTGGGTCTCTCACTCAATCCTTTGCTCCAGGGATCTGCCTGTCTCCACACCAGCATCCTACCTGTCCTCCCACTCCACCTTGCCAGCACTAAAGTTACAGGTGCGCACTTCCCAGCTTTTGTGTGGTTTTGTGTGGATGCTGCAATCCTAACTCAGATGCTCATGCTTGCACAACCAAGCCATCTCTCAAGCCCCAAGTCCCACTTCTCCATCAGACATTCTCAGCAGCCTCTATTCAACACACCCTTCTTACCCCTATTTTACAGATGAGGAGTTGGGAGCAGAAATGGCTTTACTTCTTTTCAATATAAAAGAAAGGAAGTGATATCATTGAGACACAGATCAAGACTGAGCCAAGACCATCATCATCTGCAATTCACTCTGCAAGCAGGATCATGGACCGGGGAAGCACTGAGTATCCAGGTACCAGCAAGTCTGTCAAAGCATGTGAAATGAGTGGTGGGTGTCTGAAATTAATCAGTATTTATCAACCAATTTCAACACTGTTGTCTGGAGCTCTGATTTAGCTATAAAAGTCAAAAAGACCGGCATGTACCCTGGGTTCAATGCAACCCTAAAATCTCAGCGGCTTACAATTTGCACGTTTACTTCTTGCTCATCTGGCAAAGCCAATGTGAGAAGCTCTGCTCTTCAGAACCACTCAGGAGGCAAGGTTCATGTGGGCTGCATCTTCACTTTGGCTTCTGGGATCACCATAGCAGGACAAGAGAGAATTGTATTTGTCAAGCACGAGCAATGAAATGCTCTGGCCCAGAAATGCTACATGTCACTTTCGTTCACATTTCATTGCCCAGGACTAGTCAGCTATGGCATCTCATTGCCAGAGGGCAGAGGAGTGAGTCCCAAAGACTTGACAAGCAACCTGTGCAAGACACTGGTCATCATGAGTAATGCACACCAGGTGATTCTGCTCAGTGGAAGAGGCCGTCCCATTGGCACTGGAGGGTATGATTGACGTGGACACAAAAAGCTTAGAATGCCAACCCCACACACAGCTGACTCATTCGCATGATTCTGAGTAAGGTATCTCATCCTCCAAATTGTAGCTTCTTCCCTTTAAACACAGGAGGGATGGATGTAGCACTTTCTAAACGGAGGACACTCGGGTGAGATCACATATGGAAAGGCCTGTCAGTGCTGGCCATAGCTGAAGCCAATACATGGTGGTTTCATTTTGAATTGAATAGTATTGCATTTAGGAAAATCCCAGAGCAATTTAATAAAAGAACTGCATCATAGCAGCTGCTTAGATGGGTTGCCTTACATACTAAAATATTAGCAAAGCAGAGGGAAATTAAAATCAAGGCATTTAGGCAATAAACCCGGAATTTTTCCACATCTCTTCTTGGCATCCATTTGTATTAGTAAATAACAAGTCATTATACACTAGCTTAAAAGAACTCCTATACAACAACTCACTTCTACAGGTCAGAAATTGAAGCTGAGACCATATTGCTAGATTGTGTAACCCAAAGCTGAAATCAAAATGCTGGCCAGGCTCCACTCACCCATGGAACTTAGGGATTTCTTCCCAGCTTTCCTGACCTCTCAGACTCCCACTACTTCCAGGTCTGATGATGAGGTTGTCAATCTTTGCTAGTTGTCAGAACGCAGTGGCCTGAGGTTTCTAAAGTCTATGTGTAGTCCCTTGCTGTGGTCCCCAAAGGCCATTACCAGCAGAAGTGCCTCCTTTCTTCCAAACTTGCTGAAACATATTGCTCTAACTTTGGCCTCTAACAACACTCTGAAGAAACACTAAGTTTTTAATGAGGCCATCTGATGAATTCAGACTTGCCCCCTTTCGATATAACACTGTGTAACTCAAGAGTAAGAGAACTCAGACCCAACAGAGAAAACTGTCAGAACATAGGGGCCCCTGGCAACCCAAGAGCCTGCTTATCACACACCCTGACCATGCCCAGGGGCATGACATCTCTCCAACTGCATACTAGGATTGCTAATAGTAAAACATAGAGGCACCCCTGTTATTTAACACACAGTGCTCAATATCAGCAAGAGCAGAATTCTGCGCTCCAATGTCATCTTTCTTTCATTGGGAAAAACCATTTCTAAAGGACATATTCGCATATCCGCTGGAAGACATGCCTCTGGTTTCTGCACGTCTTGCAAGCAGATGTTCCTAATCCTCTACTTTAGATGATCTTTTCCAGGGTAATTGTAGAGCAAATAGTCTTGGAGGATGGAGATACAGTGTGTCTCTTTTTAGATCAAAGAGCAGATTCGCTTATAATGCTACATAATGAAGATCTCGTCTCTTCCAGCACAAAGGGTAATTGTGTAAAAAAATTCAACTTTCCCCAGTGGGGATCTCATGCCAGGAATATAGTTCAGGGTGGATGAGATGTCCACCTGGTTCCACCCCTGTGGACTGCAGGGAAAGGAAAACTGACCAAGCTTGATGATCTGCTGGCCCTGGTTAATACTGACAGTAGTAAGTAATCCTTTGTCTCTGACTGACAAGCATTCACAAAGAATTATATATTCATTATCTCATTAAGTCACAAACATGCTGGTAGAATGCATATAATTTTAAGATATTTAGATTGATAGATAACCTTGGCTAGTTATCAAGTGGTCTTATCTTGATTACTAAGGCAAATAGCATATGAATTTTGTGTAAATAGTGTCTCTTCATTTCCCTATGATACAAGTAATAGCCTATCTATATGTGTTTATCTTCATCAAAATTTTTAAACAGATTTTTCTTTTATCTCTTCATGTGACTGGCTTATAAGCCCTACAAATTACAATTAAATTTTGAGAAAATTTAACAAATGTAGAAAATTTGCAACCACAGATCTTCCTTGTAAAAACATGTAACTTTATGTGTAAAGAAACTGTGCGGCTATATTCAGTGTTTGCAGATTCCTTGATCAGGTAAATATAATTTCTTCTCACGGGAGTCTATGAAAACAAATACAAGGAAAGATGTGTATAGAAGTTTGATTCTTTATAAAAGTTTTTCTTCCCCATTTTTAGTTATTTAATATTATTAGTTCTACTACTAGATATTGCAGAATATACACTCATATACATGCACACACATTGACATACAAAAACATGCACACACGCTCATAATATACACATACAAACACATAAACATACATGCACACATATACACACACATACACACACAAGCACATACATACAAACATAGACACAGCATGCCCATAGTAAAGCAAATTTCCATAGGCTATCTCCTGAAAACTCACACCCAGAATCACAACTGCATGTGTTTTATGTTTTCTGGCATTAGTTTCTTTCTGGCTGGCTTTGGATTGTTATTTAAGTGGTAGGAGAAATGCCCTGCCTTCTGACTTTACAAGAATCCATTCCCACAAACAGGAAAATAACAAGCATACCACCAGCCTGCTCCAGGTTCCTCCTGCTCTTGGAACTCGTCAGCTCATCACTTTTTACAGTTTGCTTCTTAGTTATGGATGTAAAGTTGGGTCCTTCTTTCAAGCTCGGATGTGGCTTAGGAAACAGTCTGAGAGTCTCATCTCAAGTGAGTCTGACTAAGATACTAAGGCTGTTTCCAGGGAGGGCATTCACTCACCACTGCACTTAACCCCATCCTAAACTGAAGAACCACTACATGTGGGTCAAAATTAAATCAAAGCTCGCATGAAACAGTTCCCAAGTCCTTGTACTTAAATGAGTCATGATTTACAGAGTTCATGTCGAAGGAAGAGCCAAGATCAAGTCGCGCGTGCTTAGATAACCACTTCCAGTGTTTTCTCCTCTTACACAGGCTCCATCAAACTTCAGCAACTATCACAGTAATGTCTTCTCCACACGAGAAAGGCCAGCAGATATATATTTTTTCTTTGCCCATTTATTTACCTGAGAAGTAAAAGCCACAAAAACAAAAAATCACAAATTATTTTAAAAGGATAAGAGAATTATGTGGATGTAAACGATCATGACTTAGCTTTAAATTATTGTTTTAGCTATGTTCTTTGTAAACTGGCTTTAATTTCATTTTGTGATATGACATAATTGACAGATACAGAGATGTGCATATGTGAATATACATCATAAATCCTGTTGAAACTTTGCAAGTTACCCACAAATATAAAGAGAAACATTAAAGCCATGCAAACAGTATCATACCATCCTGCTCATCTCCATGAAATGGTTGAGATGGGAGGCTCCCTGACATTTGTTAGGAAGAAAGCACACATTATGTGTTAGACATGAAATGGTTACTTTATACCCAGCTGTCCATCACTGCCCTGGGGCATAAGTATTGCAGAAGGAGTTCTCAGAATGTAAGTGTGGAATGTTGGGGGAGTATGTGACATCACATGGAGAATACTAATTACACACTTAAGTACCAGCCATGGTCACTCCAGACCGCTGTGGGCTGCTGCACATCAGAGCAACTATATACCAGTTATCTGAGCCTGGCTTATCACAGATGTGACAACTGCTAATTCTGTCCATTTCCCTCAGATAACATGGTATCTGCTTCACAACTGAATATATACATTGTATCCCCCATTGTATACATATTCAACATATACCCTATTGCATATATTCACTCTAGCTCATCTGTGGATGAGAAGTACCTGAATTCCAACAAATATTGTTCTCATTATATCTTAGAAACATTACAACTGCATTTTCCATTTGATTGAAGAGTCTGATGTGTTAAATTTTTTAAATCAATTTTCACATTTAATCATGACACTTTTTTAAGTACTTTGGTAGTTAAAAAAAAAAAATCCCTTAAACATTGTGATTTCCCCATAAGCTGACAGATTTGCTATGGGTTAGGAAAACATGCCTTTTAAGTATTGATTTCATTTCTTGAGTTAGCATTTGCTGAATTAGAATTCATAGATTAACTATGCTCCTACAAAACAACCTGTAGTTATTTGAATATGTTTGGTCCAGGGAGTGGCACTATTTGGAGTTGTGGCCTTGAAGTGGGTGTGTCATTGTGGGCGTGAGCTTAAGACCCTCATCCTAGTTGCCTGAAGTCAGTATTCTGCTAGCAGCCTTCATATGAAGATGCAGAACTCTCAGCTTCTCCTGCATCATGCCTGCCTGCACACTGTCATGTTCCCGCCATTATGATAATGGACTGAACCTCTGAACCTGTAAAACATCTCCAATTAAGTGTTGTCCTTCTAAAAGTTGTCTTGGTCATGGTTTGTGTTTACAGCAGCAAAACCCTAAGACACAACCATACTTCATTTCTACCTGTCTCTCATTTCCTCCTCTGCTCCATGAGAATATTATCAATGTCTTTGCTTCATGAAGCTTCTTTTCTGTGCTTAGTACACTCTATCCACATCCATTACTAAAGCTGTGACCCCAAAGGGAAGAAAGGGAGAAAAGATGAAGGGGGAAAGGGAGAGAGAGAGGAAGCGAGACAACAGATACAGCAAAAGCTGAAAAACCCTTGAAGCTGGGACCCGAGAAGAGAGATTGTCTTCCCATGATTACTGAAGGAATCAGGAGAATTTTTCTCTGGTTAATAATTGGGTAAGAATTCTTTGCAAATCTAAAGTAATTTCAAATTAGGAAGCAAAAAAAAAAAAAAAAAAAAAAAAAGTAACAACATTCATATAGAAAAATATTCTCGAGATTGTCCCAAGAGTGTGAAACCACCTCCCAAATTAATTACCTACATTTCTTTTGCCTATATAAATATTTTTGAAATGTGTAAGCTGTTCTGAAAACCATAGTATACTCTAAAAACATCAAACAAACAATCCTATTAATAGAGAGGCTGAGATAGGAGAAGCATGATTTCAAGACCACTATGTGGTACACAGCAAGACACTGTCACAACAAGCAGAAAGTGTATATGGATTGTAAAATATTGGACCTATTTCTCCAGTTACCAAATTAGAGAGACCACTGGATGATAGCCAACAAATTCTAATTCCTCATATTTTTGAATTTCGATATGTTGGTAATATTAATTTTCATATTAAGAGATATTAAGAAAAAGTAATTGTTACTTCCTGTTATTTTTGTTGTTAGAATTATGTTTGTGTGGGTTTGTTGAAAGATTACTTTCTTGCTTCTTCTAGGGTATAGTTTTGCTCCTTATGTTGGTGTTTTCCGTCTATTATCCTTTGTAGGGTTGGATTTGTGGAAAGATATTATGTAAATTTGGTTTTGTCATGGAATATCTTGTTTTCTCCACCTATGGTAATTGAGAGCTTTGCTGGGTATAGTAGTCTGGGCTGGCATTTGTGTTCTTGTAGGGTCTGTATGACATCTGCCCAGGATCTTCTAACTTTCATAGTCTCTGGTGAGAAGTCTGGTGTAATTCTGATAGGCCTGCCTTTATATGTTACTTGACCTTTTTCCCTTACTGCTTTTAAAATTCTTTGTTTAGTGCATTTGGTGTTTTGATTATTATGTGACAGGAGGAATTTCTTTTCTGGTCCAGTCTATTTGGAGTTCTGTAGGCTTCTTGTATGTTCATGGGCATCTTTCTTTAGGTTAGGGGAGTTTTTCTTCTATAATTTTGTTGAAGATATTTACTGGCCCTTGAAGTTAGGAGTCTTCATTCTCTTCTATACCTATTATCCTTAGTTTGGTCTTCTCATTATGTCCTGGATTTCCTGGATGTTTTGGGCTAGGAGCTTTTTGCTGTGTGCATTTTCTTTGACTGTTGTGTCAATGTTTCTATGGTGTCTTCTGTCCCTGAGATTCTCTCTTCTATCTCGTATTCTGTTGGTGATGCTTGCCTCTACGACTCCTGATCTCTTTTCTAGGTTTTCTAACTCTAGGGTTGTCTCCCTTTGTGATTTCTTTATTGTTTCTATTTCCATTCTTAAATCTTGGATGATCTTGTTCATTTTCTTCACCTTGAGACTGGGACAAAATATTGCCTTTTGTCGTGTGTTAGCAAGTTCACACCATCAGCTATTCACTGTAGAGACAATTTAGGATCTGAGAGAGATTTGTCTGCATCTTTCCTAAGAAATAAGGAAGTTAAAATGACAAACACGACTCGCCACCCTCAAGTACTTTTAAGGAAATGGACTGTGATCGCTTCAGAAAGACTTATTTGGGGATGGAAGTTTCTTGCACTCTGCCTCTCATATTGCAGCTGTATCAGACAAGTTGATCTTATTAAAGATATTGAAATGGGATTTTAAAACATATTTTCTAAAGTGCTTCAAGAACCCTAAATAAATTGAAATGAAACCAATTCCCCTAGATACATGCTGAGGGTAATTGTTGTATGTGTGTGTGTGTGTGTGTGTGTGTGTGTGTGTGTGTGTGTTTAAACTTTACTGAAGGCATTTCTGAACTAGGGCAGTGTCCTGAGAAGGTTAACTTTTTCTATTTTACATTTCTTCCAGGACAGCCATGGATGACCACAGTACAGGTGACATGGCCACATAGTTAGAATCCAATGGTAAGCTCCCTGCATCTGTTCACCAAGTCCACTCAGTGTAAACTGAACATTACACTTGAAAGTATAGTGGGTCACCTATAGACATATATTTTTAAAAGATTTATCTATTTATGAATATGAGTATTTTGCCTGCATGTACATTTGCAAGCCAGAATAGGGCATCAGATCCCATTATAGTTGGTTGTGAGCCACCATGTGGGTTCTGGGAATTGAACTCGGGACCTTCAAAAAAGCAACCAGTGTTCTTAACCACTGAGCCATCTCTCCAGCCCCCAGATAAATACTCTCTCTGTTACACTTTCCCCTTAGAGGACTGCTCTACTTATATGCATAATAAATACAGTATTCAAGGCAGCTACTTGCTGGGTGACTTGGGTAAATCCATCATTTCTTGGGACATCACTTTAAAAAAAAAAAAAACACTGTACTACAGGACATCAAAATTCTGTCCTTACTTGCTTTCTATTTCTGTGATTTGCACCATGACCGAACACAAAGGGGAGGGTATATTTTTTTTACAGTCCTCTCTTGAGGGAAGCCAAGGCAGGAACTCAAGATAGGAACTAAATTAGAGGCCATGGAGGGGTGCTACTTACTGGACTGCTCTCCATGGCTGGCTTACCCTGCTTTCATTTACAACCTCGGCCCACTTGCCCAGGGATGGTACCACCCACAGTAAACTAGGAATCAAAAGAATGCTCACACACACTTGCTTTAGGCCAATCTTATAGGAACATTTTCTCAGTTGAGATTCCCTCATTCTGGGCAACCACTTTCTATAAAATTGACAAAGATGAACTAGTCCAAGTCCATTCTGCTCTAACTATATTCAGAGCAGACAATTTTCCAGAGAAAGTCGGCATCATCCCTCAGCATCTGGAAGGATTTGTCCAGCGACACCCTAGAGATACCAAAACCCATAGACACTCAAATCTTTTACATGAGAGTATTTACATGTAACCCGCCCACCTCCTCCCATATTCTCCCAGTCACCTCTAAATCACTTTAATCACCAGTACAATGTAAATCTAAATAGCTGTTATATTATAGTTCTGTAAGAAGTGTTGACAACAGAAAAGAATTCTGTGCATGTTCAGCACAGATGCATTTTTCCCACAAATGCAAAACCACAGTATTGGGGTGCTGATGGAAAGTACAGAGGGGGAGCAGAAATTTATTTTAAGAAACCAGTCAGACAATTATGACAGTGAAAAATCCAAAATCTGCAGGCCAGACTAACAGGCTGAAGTCTCCAAACAGAGTTAAGCTCAAGTTCAGAGGCAGTTGGCAAATGTGCTTCATCTTCCAGGAAAATCAATGTTTTCACCAGGGGTCTCATACTGACTAATAAGACTTAACACTACTCTAGAGGGAATCTATCTCATGGAGACTCTATTAATTTAAATACTAACTCACTCCCCCCAAAAAAATACCTTCATAAAAACATCCTGAAGATATTTCACCAAATTCCTTGGTACCATGGTCCATCCAAGTGGGGATAACATTAACTATCATAATACTTTATTTTATAGTAATAAATTGCTTTTAAAATTTAAGAATCAAGAAGCCGGGCATGGTAGTATACAGCTTTAATCCATCACTCAGGAGGAAGAGGATGGCAGATTCCTGAGTTCAAGGCCAGTCTGGTCTATACAGAGAGTCCAGGCTGGCCAGCCAGGGCTACACAGTAAGACCCTGTCTAAAAACAAAACATTAAGAATCAAAACATTGAGAAAAGTATTTTTATATTCACCTGATAGAAAAGTCTAATAAACTCCACCCAGTCCCCTAGAATAACATCTTTTATTTTTCATTGTTATTTTATTTATTTATCTTATGTGTGCATATGAATGTGATGAACATTGCCACAGTGCCTGTGTGGAGGTCACAAGGCAACCCTCTGAGTCAGTCCGTGCTTCCCACCTTGTCAGTTCTGGGGATAGAACTTGGATCATCAAGCTTGGCAGCAAGTACCTTTACTCACTGAACCATATTGCCAGTCCACTGCTATTTTTGAGCACATGTAATCTTTTAAAATGAACATGCTTGATATATGATATGGGATAAATTTGATCTTAAACTGCAGTTCTATCCCAAATTGGGCCCCTCAAGACTTCATCATGGATGTCTGGAGATCAAGACACCCTAGTCCTCTCTACAGGATGATTGGCAGCTGATGGTTTTTGGCAGAGGATGTGTTGTTTTCTTCAATGGTGTAGCCACTAATCAGTTGCCCTTACTCCAGTAAATACTCCATCCATGCATGGACAAAAAAACTATGATTAAACTCAGTGAGTCACAGATAAAAAGAAGGCATGGATGGAAAGTCACTGATAAACTATGGCTTTACCCTGCGTAAGTGCATACTGTTTCTCTATAAACCCATAGACTATTTAACAAAATCACCAGTACCAGGCAAGAGACATCTCCCTTCCCATTGTTGATCAGGGATTCCAAAAATGCTCACAACAATATAGGCTACTGCCATTGCCCTTGGTTTACTACCAGAGCTTTAAGATAAAGCTTTATTGCAGAAGATATCACACACTTTTGTCAGGACACTTGTAGGATCTGAGCTCGTAGTGACATAGAAGCTCCTCCATGAGCGATATCTCTCATAGCAAAGGTGCTATGCAAACTGCAGTGGGAGCAAAGTTATCAACCGCTGTACCCAGCTTTGTACACAGCTGTGAACCACAACAACCAGAAAGGTGAGGTATCTCCCAATGATGCAAGAGTGACCTGTATTTTGATGGTAGCTAACAGCTGTCTGACTGGACTTAAGTCCCATTCAAGGGGAGGTACTCGTGTTAATGAAAGCCTAGCCATGGCTGGAGAAGGATAGCATTTCGCTGAATTAAAATAGTTTCTTTCCATCTGCCTTCTAAATGTTCATCCCTATAGTCACAGATTAGAGCGACTCTCACCCCTCATCAGAGATTCTTCTCTTTGTAGCAGACCAAGAACGTCTCAGAAATCTACAGCTGGATTATCTATAACATTACCCCTGTACCTAAGGCTCAGGAACCATCACAGAGGAGAAAGCACAAATACAGCAAGAGCCGGAGGACTAAGACAGCTGCTGCATCCTGCTATCTCCTGGACTGGAGGGGGATGCTGTGCCTAGGAAATCTCAACAATGGCTGCCTGCACGAGACCTGCAAAGACCATACCACTCAATATGCCAACATGTACACAGGAAAACTCCACAAGGCCCTACCCCCAGGTGATAAATTCCTGGCAACTCAATGGCTTCTGGGAGAAAGAGAAGCAGTTTTCTTTAGGGACAAACCCCTTGATGAGTTGCCTAAAATTACTCCTAAGCATATATATGTACATACAAGTAACACCAATAAGGCTCAATGGGGGTGGAGGGTGTGCTTGTGTGGAGGGTATGTCTGTGTGTAGGTGTGAGCATGCACGTGCGCGCGTGTGTGTGTGTGTGTGTGTGTGTGTGTGTGTGTGTGTGTGTGTGTGTGTAAAACAACAGAAGAGGGTGCAAATTAATTTGAAATGGAAGGACATGGGAGGACTTGGAGGAGAGAAGGAGGGATGTACTCATGTATGAAGGCTCAAATATTAAATACTAATTTCAAAAATGCACGAAAGTAGGTGGGGACTTACTGAGCCAAAGGGTTTCAGTGCAAGAGGGAGGAGAATGAGAGGGCAATAGAGGAACAAAAGTGACTAAAACTCATCTTACACATGTATAAAGCTATTGAACAAAAAAAGATGTTTAAAATCCCAAGAAACAAGAATATAACCATATAACCTACCCTGCTTTCTCTCTGTCTCTCTGTCTCTGTCTCTGTCTCTGTCTCTGTCTCTCTCTCTCTCTCTCTCTCTCTTTCTCTTTCTTTCTCTCTCCTTTTTCATTCTTATCTCATATGTTACATCCCGACCACAGTTTGCCCTCCCTACTCTCCTCCAAGGCCCCACCCTCTCCCACCTCCCCTTTCCTCCACTCCTTCTCCTCCATTTCCCTTCCAAAACTGGTAGGTCTCCCAGGGATACCAACCAAACATGGCACATCAAGTCGCAATGAGGCTAGGTGCCTCCCCTCATATTCTTAGTCCTTTTTGTACATGTGGAACATAGAAATTGAGATATAGGTAAAAGATTCTGTGGTTGGTGAGCTCCACAGGTCTCAGAATTGAGTGACAAGTAGTGCTTGGAAAGTCTTTCTGTGAGCCCGCCCTCTCTTTCGTAAATTTGAATAGAAACAGTCAAGGTGAGTCTCAAGCTGCCCACACACTCTTTAGCAGAGCTAAACTCTGAATTGTGTCTTGTGAACAAAACCTAATGTGAGGAATCCATGTTTACTCAGCTTCTGCTTAGGGGCATACAGCAGCATCCCCAGCTGCTGAAAGTATAACGACGACACTGTAGCAAGCTTAGCTTCAGTCACTGAGTTAACGTTAGGGTGAATCATGGAGACCATTAAAGTTCAGCTGTTCTCTGATTGGTTCCTTTCCAGGTAGATTCTGCATGAAGAGGTACAACCTAGATGCCCTAATTTGAGGGAGAAGGGTGAGGGAGGTGCATGCACATGCACTCAATGCAAGCACTAAGCCAGATATGAAAACCAGTCAAGTTCAAAAATATGACATTTTGCTTGCAAACATTAAGAAAGAGAATTTGCTTTTTATATCAAAAGCAAAGAGTCTGTTAGTTCAGATAATAAAAGGAGGTGGTTTCAAAGGCAAGAGAAAGTATCAAAAGATCAGCACATGTAGGTAGTGATGTGCGAGCACACTCAAGGGAAAGGAGAAAAAGTGCTGATGCTGTCAACATCTTACATTAACAGGAAAAGAGGGACAGAGGGAGTCGACATTTCCCTGGAATGAACTGATGTAGATGAGTCCCTGTGTAAGTGCTCACATCAAGAAAGTTCCCCTTACAACATTCCTTTCCTTCCTTCTTTCTTCCTTCCTTCCTTCCTTTCTATCTTTCTTCCTTCCTTTCTTTCTTTCTTTCTTTTGTTTTTGTTTGTTTGTTTGTTTTTTGAGACAGGGTTTCTCTGTTTAGCCCTGGCTGTCCTGGAACTCACTCTGTAGATGAGGCTGGCCTCAAACTCAGAAATCTGCCTGCCTTTGCCTCCCAAGTGCTGGGATTAAAGGCATGCATTCCACCACTGCCTGGCTCCTTACAACATTTCTAATCACAGAAGCTGTGGAGCGCTGCTGCGCCTTAAAGATGGCACCTGCCAGTCTTCTGCTAAGGAGTACACAAGTCCTTATTTGGCAAGAGGGTTGCACCTGCCAGTGGTCTGATCTTTCGTCATGAGGCTATAGCCAATGATAGCGCAAGACGTGGTATGGGCTCATGGGCAGTCCTACGAAGGGTATTTAAGCAGCACTCAGGGACCATTCAGGGGCACACCCTTGATTCTCGTGTAACTAACAGCTCCTGAGTAAACTGTTGCCGGAAGGAACTGGTGTGCTAGTCTTTCTTTCCTGCTGGTCAGGGTGATCAGCGCTGCACAAGAAGCCACGCTGCGCCTGCCAAACTCAGTTATCCTTCAGCCCCAACCACTAGAAAACATCTGTGATGGATAGATGTGACCCATCCCTACCCCAGAAACCACTCAATAAGGATTGCTAGATGCGTGAACATCCAGGAGTATGTGGATTCCATTTGGACCAGGAAGGATTCTGGTGGCCATTGCTTAGACCCACCAATGGGATCTTACTAGATAAGTCCATCATAAAACTTCCAAATCCTGACAAATAAATGGGCAAACAGGCAAAATGATAGTTTTCTAGCATTGTTACAGGCACTAGAATTCATCAACTGTCAAGGAGGAAACATTGTTCTGGCTCACAGTTTTCCAGGCTCAACTGATCCATTGCTCTCTGGCCTCTGATGAGGCAGGATGTCATGGCAGGGAGTTAATGATGGAGCCAAGCACCTTACCTGATGGCCAGAACACAAGAAGAGGAGAGAAAAGATCACCTACCCATGATCCTCTATGTGGGCATACTCCTAGTGGCCCAAGACTCCCGTTAGGCTCCATTTTTTAAAGGTACCACCCATCCCCAGCAGTACCACACTACTGACCAATCCTTTAACACACAGGCTCCTAAGATCCAAACTGTAACACCAGGACAAGAAGCTAAAGTAACCCCATAGATTAGAAATCCATCCCTCATTATTTACTAGGGCCGTTACAAAGAAATGCAGAACTATATATGTTGACACAGTTAAAGCTGGGTTAGCCATCGACAAGAAACTCTCTGGGTATATGTAGTACTCTGACAGAGGCACAAATGGCTTTGCCTTGTGCCTGGTCCATTTTCTGTATTAGTACAAAATCAAGTAAAAATGCTTCCTTGGGAATAAAAGACCCTTCCGCTTCATGGTATACACTGTTCATTATTGGCTGAAGTTGTTACAAAGGACATTTCAGAAATTAATTTTAGATAAAAGACAATGAACATCCAGGAGTATGTGAATTCCATTTGGACCAGGAAGGATTCTGGTCGCCATTGCTTAGACCCACTAATGGGATCTTACTAGATAAGTCCATCATAAAACTTCCAAATCCTGACAAAAAAAATGGGAAAACAGGCAAAATAAATAAGCATCCTACACTCTTCTCATCCTTCCAAGCATGAGACATAAAGGTGATATACATCAGAATTAAACTCTTGCAAACATGCCCATCAAAGGTTTGCTGAGTCAGCACATCCTTGCTAATGGTACCTGCCTAGCATCCTTGCTACATGGGATTTTCTCAGTGATATTTTAAAATAATGTCTGCCATTATTATTAATTATAGAGCACTTTGACGAGGTAGTTGACAATGTATTAAACAGGTACTCTCTCAGATAGGTTTACAATCTATAAAAATATGTTGATCTAACTTTCCAGCAATTACTCCCTCGGTCCCTCCTCCCTTCCCTTCCCCCTCACCTCCTCATGTTCTCTCTGAGCACATTCATTCATATCACAAGTCTGCCAGATACCTATGCCAGAGGCATGTCTGTCTCTGCTTTCTTCTTCCCCAGAGAGCTTGGACATCCCTCCTTTCCCATTTCTCTTCTACTCCCTGAATTCCCCCTTTCTTCTCTCTCCTTCCTCGGCCACCAAAATTCAGAGCACCACCCTGCACATCTGTCATTGTTTTGGTATGTAGTATTTTATGCAGACACCTGCAGAACTGCCCAGAGTGTCCACTAGGTGAAACTATAAAAAGAACTTCGAAGCTGAGAAGAGGGGGCGGGTTGAAGAAGAGGGGGCAATGGGTGGGACACAATAAAAGTCCATTCAAACTTATGTGAAAATGTACCTATAAAACTCGATATTGTAGGCAATGAATATACACCAATTTAATGGGGGTGGGGGGACAGTCTGGAGAGATAGCTCAACAGTTAAGAGCACTGGCTGTTCTTCCAGAGGACCACAGTTGGATTTCTAGCACCCACACAGAAGCTCACAACTCTCTGTAACTCAAATCCCAGGGGATCCAATGCCCTCTTTTGGCCTCTAGGGGCAGCAAGTATTTACATAGTCCATTGACATCGATACAGACAAAAACTATCATATTCATAAAACAATTCTAATTTTTCCCCAAAGAAAAAATATGTAAATCTTTTCTCTTCCTCAAAAAAAAAAATCACAAATGTTTGATATGGAGAATACTTGTAACTACAAAAACATCCCTACCCTTTCTTCCTCAGTCCCTCTCAATTCTACAGCCTGATGTGATCATTTGCAGGCACTTGCCACCCAGTCAGTCTCCACGGAGCTCCAAAATCTATTCTCAAAGTCTGTATACTTGCAGGGAACATACTGCATGCAGTCGGAACTACCTTAGAACTGAGAACTCCAAGGTCACAGTGATATTCGAGAGACACAAAGACCAACCTGGTAAAATAAGTAAATAAGTAAACAATTGGGCTGGGGGAGATGGCAGTCTTATTAGAGAAGGGTTTCTGGGTAATAGGAAACAAACAAAAAGAAAAAAATACCATGAGAAATCAACCAAAATAAAATTAGGAAACACGGAACTGCAGATAAAGAAGAATCCGAAGTAAATGCAGCAAAAGCAGGAGACAATTCTGGAAAGTCAATTGATAAAATGTACAGCGAGCACTGAACCAACACCAATCAATACAGCTCAGGACAAACCGGATCACTGCCTAATAACCACATCACATCCATTTTATGGTACTATCTATCATGAGAGCAGCAGGATGCAGCGGGCAGCAATTTCCCAAGCTGCACACTCCAGCGGCCTGGCTTGAGCATGGGGCTTAACGGAGAAATGGGGTGCTTGTCGCTGTGATAAAGAGAGAAAGCAGCAGAAAAATCACTTGCAGAACAGCCCGAAGCTCCATTAAATACAAATCTGGATGATGTTAAAGGGTTGGGGTCGAGGAAAAGGACCAACGTGTTCCTGGGGAGGTACCTGGAGCATGCCTGCTCATATTCCAAGTCAGATTGAAAAGCCCCGTGGGCTTCTCCCACAGTGTGTTACAGAGGAAGAAATCGATTGTAATCAGAAGTGGGAGATGAGGCAGGGAAAAGAACAGGAGGGAATTTGAATCATTAACAGCATCATGATGGGAGTAACTGGGATCAGTGGGACCCAGGCCCGCAGGAACTCTTCCAGTCCAGTGGCATGGGTTCCTTCCAGTCTGTGTGGGCCAGTGCCCTAAGGAGACCTTGGACGCAAATTCTGAAACCAGTCCCACAACACCCAGAGTAAGCTCTACTCCCGGGTGCTCTAATGGGCCCAGGATCACAGGATCACAGGATCCCAGAATAACAAGATCACAGGAAGGACAGGCTTCAGTCAGATATAGCCAGGGCAGGTAGCAGTAGAGATAACCAGATTGGTGGTGGGGGTGGGGAGGTAGGGAGAAGCATAAGAACATAAGCAACAGAAACCAAGGTTCCTTGGCATCATCAGAACCCAATTCTCCCACCATAGCAAGTCCTGGACACATCATCACACTGGAAAAGCAAGATTCAGATCTAAAATCACCTCTTATGATGATGATAGAGGACTTTAAGAAGGACATAAATAACTCCCTCAAAGAAATACAGGAGAACACAGGTAAACAGCTAGAAGCCCTTCAAGAGGAAACACAAAAATCCCTTAAAGAACTACAGGAAAACACAATCAAACAGGTGAAGGAAATGAACAAAACCATCCACGATCTAAAAATGGAAATAGGAACAATAAAGAAATCACAAAGGGAGACAACCCTGGAGATAGAAAACCTAGGAAAGAGATCAGGAGCCATAGATGCAAGCATCACCAACAGAATACAAGAGATAGAAGAGAGAATCTCAGGGGCAGAAGATACCATAGAAAACATTGACACAACAGTCAAAGAAAATGCAAAATGCAAAAAGCTCCTAACCCAAAACATCCAGGAAATCCAGGACACAATGAGAAGACCAAACCTAAGGATAATAGGTATAGAAGAGAATGAAGACTCCCAACTTCAAGGGTCAGTAAATATCTTCAACAAAATTATAGAAGAAAACTTCTCTAACCTAAAGAAAGAGATGCCCATAAACATACAAGAAGCCTATAGAACTTCAAATAGACTGGACCAGAAAAGAAATTCCTCCTGTCACATAATAATCAAAACAACTAATACACTAAACAAAGAAAGAATTTTAAAAGCAGTAAGGGAAAAAGATCAAGTAACATATAAAGGCAGGCATATCAGAATTACACCAGACTTCTCACAGACTATGAAAGCTAGAAGATCCTGGGCAGATGACATACAGATCCTAAGAGAGAATCTCAGGGGCAGAAGATACCCCTGAGTAGAACACGGGCTACTATACGAAGCAAAACTCTCAATTACCATAGGTGGAGAAAACAAGATAATCCATGACAAAACTAAATTTATGCAATATCTTTACACAAATCCAGCCCTACAAAGGACAATAGAGGGAAAACACCAACATAAGGAGCAAAACTACACTCTAGAAGAAGCAAGAAAGTAACCTTAAAACAAACCCACACAAACATAATTCTGTCTCTAACAACAAAAATAACAGGAAGTAACAATTACTTTTTCTTAATATCTCTTAATATGAAAATTAATATTACCAACATATCCTAATCGATTCAAATTCAAAAGTATGAGGAATTGAAAATTTGTTAGCTGCCGTGACTTTCTAAGGCGGGACCAGCCAAGAGGCACAGGCCTCACAAGTCGCACAAGCCTGCCTACAGGAAGTGCCTTAACCCAGGAACTCTGGCAAGATCTGCCATTTTCTCTCCAGTGACTCTCTAAGCCAGGAGGCACAGGTCTCTCTAGTAGAAGGGGAGACACAGGGCAGCAGGGACAGGATCCTCTCAGCATCCAAGTGACAGCTATGCATCAGTAACCCTCTCTGCCCCTTCCCTGCCACCAGGGAGTGCTTTAACCCAGGGACTCACCTATCTGTGCCCTTCAAAGGGAAATAAATGGAAAACTCCAACACAAGAAGGGGAACTACATCCCAGAAAAAGCAAAAATGTAATCTTCCAACGAAACTAAAAGAAGATAGCCACATGAACGGAATTCCAGCTCTAACAACAAAAATAACAGGAAGCAACATGATAAAAGTCTTGGAAAGATCAGGGACTCAAGGCCCATACTTAAACATAGTAAAAGCAATATAGAGCAAACCAGTAGCCAACATCAAACTAAATG
>NW_022196913.1:52208755-52256865 GCF_008632895.1 Mastomys coucha | reverse complement strand
GGGGGAACAAAATACCCATGGAAGAAGTTGCAGAGACTAACTATGGAGCAGAGACTGAAGGAAGGACATGACAGCCTAAATATAGCTATGTCCTGAGAGGCTCTGACAGTACCTGACTAATACAGATGTAGAGGCTCACAGCCATCCATTGAACTGAGTACAGGGTCCCCAATGATGAAGTTAGAGAAAAGACCAAAGGAGCTGAAGGGTTTGCAGCCCTTTAGGATGAACAATATGAACTAACTAGTACCCTCAGAGCTCCCAGGGACTCAACCACCAACCAAGGACTATACATGGTGGGACTGATTATTCTGGCAGCATGTGTATAGTAGAGGATTGCAAAGTCGATCATCAATGGAAGGAGAGGCCCTTGGTCCTGTGAAGGACTATTTTTGCATATCTGTGTCAGTTATAACTCTCCTAGAAAAAAGAATTCTTGGAGGAAACACATATTTAAATATTTTCTGTCATAATTTGGAAATGAACTATAATCTTCTGTGGGCTTTTATGTTTGAACTCTTACTCCCTAAGGGGAGGGGCTGTTCAGGGAAGTAGGGGAATTATTCTCTTGAATACAAAGTCTAGTCAGCTGGTATAGGACTATGAATTATACTGAGCCCCAGTTTTGGTCTAAACTCTTTTTCTTGGTTGATGTAGCATGGAGCTTCTACACATCCCTACTATAGCATAGCCACTCACAATGTCATCTCTGCTATGATGGACTGTTTCCCCTCAAACTGTGAACCAAAAGACACTGTTCCTCCTCTTAGTTTGCTTCATTTAGACATTTTATCACAATGATGAGAAAGGTAACTAATACATAAAATGGAGAGTGAGAAGAGGGGTTGCTTGTAAAAGACTTGACCATTTAGTCCATAGGCACTTCAAACTGCTTTACAGGTAGACTGCAAAAGAACTTGGAACTGTGGACCAGAGATGCTCTGGGCTCTGTGGGCAGAATATAATGGCCCATTCTAGTGGCAGCAATGGAGACTATCAAGAATGAGAAACCCTGTCTCGAAAAAAAAATGTATTCATGAGTTTTCAGAGGGAAACAGGAACTCTACTGGGAATCGGTCAAAAGAGTCCATCCATGTGCTGGTCTGAAAAAGATTAGTCACTTGTGCCTGTGTCCCAAGATGTCAGAGAGATTGCAACTTCAAAACTACTGGCTAAGATGCTTGGCAGGACAGATTTCAAAACAGCCTAATGTCCAGATTATGGAATAGTTATTTCTAACTTCCTTAAGCTAGGAAGCAGACAGACAGACAGACAGACAGACAGACTGACAGACAGACAGACAGACAGACAGACAGACAGGCGGGCATATTGGAGAGGAAATTACAGGGAAAAGGAGTGTGGATATGGTTAAGTACAGACAGAATATAATGTGGATACAAACAAAGCAAGCTCAACTTTAAGATTAACACAACTAAGGAAAAAAAATCACACTCTGCACTGTGATAGTATTTATGCCTTGAGGGAAAGTCCTCACCCACAGTGGCTTTGGGTATAAAACTAAAAATACATTGAAAGAAGAAAGCCTGAAAAGATAGAGTCTTGAGGATCTCCTGCAAATGGCCTCCAAGAGAAGCACCTTCCCAAGTTGAGCAGCTAAGGCAGGAAAAGGCCACGGTAGCTGTGGTAAGAAGAAACCAGCTTACCCCTGGGCAGGTAGAAGAACTTCACGGTCAGGTACTAAGTGCTAATTTTATAGATATATGCAGAATGCAAGAAGTGCTGGCCGCTATGTCAGCTTATAGCAAGCAGCTAAACCAGGCAATGTGCAGTAGGGATGGATTCCGCAGAGAAAACCCTGGGAGGCTACCACACTGAGCTGTAAAGGTAGACATCTGAGTTGCAATAGAGACTCTAAAATGTTGCAGATGCTAGGAATGTGATGGGCCTACCAAGGAAAACTGTAGACCCAAGAGAGAAGCCATGCAGGTGGAAGGTAGCAGGTCTAGAAGAGCTGGGTACACTAGGCCATTCGAGCCCAGAGAAAGTCATTACTAGTCCTAACACAGGGAGCTGAAGAGCCACTGCCTGCCCTGCTGGGTTTCAATCTTCCTTCGGTCTAATCATTTTTTGTCTTTTTCCCCATTCCACCATTGGAAATAATTAATCTGTGTCATTGTCTAATTGAAGTAATTTATTGCTTTATCATTAATATTCATTCATTCATTCATTCATTCATTCATTTTTACAGAGGTTCACCATTAAGGGATTACCTTGAAGCCGAGCAATGGTGGTACATGCCCTTAATCCCAGCACTTGGGAGGCAGAGGTAGGTGAATTTCTGAGTTCGAGGCCAGCTTGGTCTACAGAGTGAGTTCCAGGACAGCCAGGGCTACACAGAGAAACTCTGTCTCGAAAAACCAAAACCAAAAACAAAAAAAATTACCTTGAGTCTCAGAAAAGGCTTGAGATTTTGGACATCTGAACATTGTTACTGTCAGACAAGGAAACTCTTGAAGTTGGACTGAATATGTTTTGCATTATGAGATGGCCATTAGCCCATGGGGGGAGCAGATTATTATGGTTTGGAATGTAAAACTTTTCCCACAAGCTCATATGCTTGAACAGTTGGTCCCCAGTTGGTGGTCCTGTTTTGGGAAGTTTGGGGAATCTTTGGAAATGGGGCCTAGCTGGCTGACAGGTCTGTAGGGGCAGAGATTATGGATTGTAGCTGGGCCCCACTTCAATTTGAGCTCTTGGATTCTTGGTAGGTACCATTCTGTCACACACTCTTGCTGCCAAGAACCTGTCTACCACAATTCCCCTTTTTCCACTATGTGCTGTATTTCTTCAAATCAATAGCTTGAAGAATCCTCCCTCCCTCCGGTGAGTTGTTTCTTTCTGGCATTTTTATCCCAGTGACAGGGATAGTAACCAATGCATCCACTACACAATGCTCATAGTACATGCTGTCCACGCTAGCACATAGATGACTGGTTCCAGGTTGTGTGCACCACTGTCCTCTCATCTTGTCTTAAAAGAGGCTATGTCCTTGACCTTAGACAAGGGAAGTGAAGACAGCAATTCAGACATCAAGACTCATATTACAGAATTCTCCTAATTCTATAATTTTCAATATTTTTATTATTTTTGAAATTTTCATGCAGTATATTCCACACACACACCCTAGTCTTTCTCTTAACTCCTCCCTGATCCACTTCTCTCTCTCTCCCCCTAACACATACACACACACACACACACACACACACACACACACACACAAACACACCACTTTATGGTTTGTTTGTTTCTTTTAAATAATCCACAGAGTTTAGTTCATGTTGCCCATATACTCTCGGGTGTCTGACCATCCAGCGGAGTGTGGTCAATGTACTAGGGGTCAGATCATTAAGGAAAGCTGGTCCCCCCTTCAACAGAAACCACCAGTGGCTGTCAATAGCTCTCAGTTAGGGATGACCACTCCTGAGCCCACTCTCCTCTGAGCTAGAACGTTAGGTGACTTGATCTTGTGCAGGAAAGCATAGCTGCTATGAGTTCATGTGAACACACCAAGAAGATATTATTTCACTCTGTTCTTCCTGCTCCCTTCTGCTGCAACAGTCCCTGAGCATTGTGGGAGCTGATAGAGATGTTCTGTTAGTGGAGCAGATGACTTCTCTTTCCCTTGGACCGATTGCAAGTTTCTGAGTTAACCATCATCCACTCTACAAGAACCTTATCTGGTAAGATCTCAAAGCTACGTAAATCTAGGGGTAAAAACACACACATTTGGAGGCAATTTGATCCTATGTCTATTAAACAGAATAATGGTAGCAAGTTCAGGGCCTATGAGCACCCCACCTATAGGATTTTTGTCAGATTTACAGTAGCAGGCATGTTTCTTCCTGGGGAGTGGGCTTTAAAGCCAATGAGAAAGCATGTGGCTACCTATATAAAATCTTTACCACTATCACACCCATGGGCATATCTTGCCAGGCCAGTCATTATTATAGTTTGCAGGACTCACCGTGGGCTGGGAATGTTGTCTCCATCTCCCTCCCCCCAGCAGTCTAAAACACATCCCAGTCCTATGAAAGCTGGAAGTCGAGTAGACAGCTTTCTGGTTAGTACCAACCTGCTCTCTCCCTGCCCTGGGACCAATGCTTGTGGCATCTTCAGCAACAAGTCCTTACCATCAACTTCTGCTGGACAGCCAAGAGCCATGGTGACCAGGAACTGTCTTCGTGATTCCCTGACCAACAACTCAGGGGGAGGACTGCCATATATGACACCTGGATTTTTATTTGGCAAGCTATGGCTTCTGGTAGGAGGCATATATATGTGTGTATGTATGTGTGTATAGTTTATATGAAATATATGTGCATCTACATATTATAAAATACTAAGTTTTCCTATAGTTTTTTTCGAAATTTCTCAGTGTTAGTTTTCCTTTCTCACATACCCTCTCTTCCCACTGAAACCTCCCTGGGAACTCAAGTTTGTAACAGTTCCCTTTTCTTTGTTATTATCTTCATCTTTTTCTCTGATTTTCAGTTTCTGCACTTTTTCTTCCTTTCTTAATTGAGAGGCTGAGTTTGTTTTAAGTACTGAGTATAAATGTGTGATGCAAATTCTTCAGAGAATTAAATCCATTACAGTGTTCAAAAGCAGCCTCCTTCATGATGAAAGGGCACGCTTTGAAGCCCCACCCCAACATTTGCTCTGATGCTGCTAGGGAGTGTGCTAAGCATTCAAATTGGTTCACTGACATCAACTGTCTTGTAAAGAGCACACAGACACACACATGCATTTATACACAAGTGTATTATAATGCATGAATATTTGTATATAAAGAACAAGTATAAAAACATGCATGCATCCAATTATATACACACTTTGTGTGTATATATAGAGAATAATTAATCATATATACATAGATTTTAAGACCATCCCAGCATTTGTTATGGTTAAAAAAATTAAATAAGGAACTGGCTAATCCAAAAAGAATGCAATATTTTACAACTACTTAAAGTCCTCAGTGTCACCATAGACCTTGAGTGCCTGGATTAAGAAATTTATCTAGGTAAAGATTAAGATCATCCATTCTTGTTGGAGACATTTGCAAACCATCATCCTTTAACTTAAAAGCATTTATTGTTATCTGGTGAACTTAGACTTTTATCCAAAGCATTTGGCAGTGCAGGTAAGAGAAATAAAATCCTTCTCTCATTGTAATGTATCTGGGAGTCAGGGAGATAAGCAATAAAATCATAGTTGTTGTGAAACTGAACATTTCTGAAGCCAAGACCATATAAACTTTAAAAGCTTTAGTGTTGTGTCAAATTTTAAACCCAATGTAAGCCTAAATGCTTAAACGTGCAACCTTCTCTGACCCCTATAGAAAGTAGAAATTTCCCCCATAAAAACCTTTTAAAATGGGTCACTTATCTTTTTAAATCATGTTTTGTATTCCAGTTATTTCCACTTACATTAAATCAATTATTTTTAAAGTCAGTAAAACACACTATCAACTTCTCTAGTATTTTTTTAATCTAACAATGATCCTGTCCTATCACCCCTACATCCATTAAGCTCGTGACATTTTCTTTTTTTTTATTAGATATTTTCTTTATTTATATGTCATATGATTTTTCTTTTCCCAGTTTCCCCTCCCAGAAACAAAACAACAAGTACAAATCCCTGTTAGCTCCCTCTTCCCCATGCTTGCCACCCCACCCTCTCCCACTTATTGGCCCTGGCATTCCCCTACACTGGGGCACAGAATCTTTATGGGGCCAAGGGCCTCTCCTCCCATTGATGATTGATTTTGAAATCCTCTACTATACACATGCTGCCAGAACATTCAGTCCTACCATATATAGTCCTTGGTTGGTGGTTGAGTCCCTGGGAGCTCTGAGGGTACTAGTTACTTCATATTGTTGTTTGTCCTAGGGGCCTGCAAACCCTTCAGCTCCATTGGTCCTTTCTCCATTGGTCCTTTCAATGAGCATATTTTTATCATAATGTACCTTGTATGTTAGCACCTATGAATAAAGTATAAAGACTGTATTTTATGAGAGGTGTGCATAGAAAGTCATGGCTACTATGACAGAAACGCAGCAAGAAGGATCATGAGTCAGAGATACAGAGGAATGGAATGAAAGCTTCTGCATATGCGAGACACTGGTACAGAGCAAATGGCATACACATTGTGTTAAAAGATGAATGATTTTTTCATAGTCAAATTTCTAATTGCTTTGAGTAGAATATTTAAAACTGAGAGCAGACACACACAGCTATATGGCCAAAACCACATTTATAATATTTGGCCAAGGATACAAAAGACTATGCAAATAATCGGTCAGAAACTGAAAAGAATAGGCTGAGATATAATTTAGTTAACAGGGTGCTTGCCAAGCACACATGAAGCTCTGGGCTCATCCCCCAGCATCACATGTACATGATTGGTGATGCATGATTGTAATCCCAGCATTTGGGAAGTAGAGGCAGCAAGATGAGAAGTTCAAGAACATTTGAAAACTATCTAAAATACATGAGCCCATGTCTAAAAAGGAAAAGAAGGGAAGGGGAAAGAAAAGAGAAAAAAGGAAAGAAAGGGAAAGGAAGAAAGATGTCTTCATACATAACCCACCCCTAGCTCTCTTGGCTCTGTGCTAATCCAAGTCCAAATGGTTGGACTGCTGGGATCCAAGTGGGTCCCACGCTGAAGTTTGTGAACAGTGTGCTGTCTTGTCTGACAGCCATCATGTGGTCAAGTAGAATGCCAAGAGGACATTCCTTCCTCTGTTTCCCTCCTAAGAATACTTGCCAAGATTGCTCTGACTGCAGCCTCCTGTCTCAACAGGGGTTGTTGAGAAATCATTGCGGCTCACATCTTGCCACAGTGTGAGGTATGCAGGGTTGACATACGGAGTTAGCTCTTGAAGAATTCCACATGTACTTGCAATGAATATGGAACTATTCTTGAGTGAACATACTCCTTCATTTATATTAATTGACTTCCATTGTGTGAGTATTTCCTCATAAGGCAGAGCATTTCTTTGAACAGCATGCTGGAATAGTTGGAAGTCCATAGCGTTTCAGGAGATAAGGTGGGAATCAGGAGCGACTGCTTCTGGGATGAGGTATTTCTCTGGAGAGATGATGTAAATGTTTAAAACTGGAGAACAATAATGATTTCACAGAATTGTGAGCATATTAAATGTTGTGAGACTTTCCATCTTATGTAAATTCTACCTTTTAAAAAATGAGGCCAGATATGACGCCATATGCCCTTAATCCCCAGCCTTTGAGAGTAGAGACAAGAGGATTAGAGGCTTGAGGCCAGGCTGGGTTATACAGCCAGTTTGAGGACAGCCTGTATGAAGAGCTGTCTCGTTTTGTCCTATTGACAGCATCCTTTGCCTCTCAGAGGCTTGTCACTATTTATGTTCCATTTATTAACTGTTGATCTTGGTGCCTGAGCAGATGGTGTTCTGTTCAGGAAGTTCTCGACTGGACCAATATTCAAGGCTATTCCCCACTTTCTCTTCTATTAGATTTAGCATATCTGGTTTTATGTTGATGTCTTTGATCCACTTGGACTTGAGCTTTGTTCAGGATGATAAATATGGATATATTTTCAGCCTTCTACATGCAAACATCCAGTTAGACCAGCACCATTTGTTGAAAATGCTTTCTTTTCTTTTCTTCTTTTTTCTTTTCTTTTTTTTCATTGCATGGCTTTGGCTTCTTCATCAAAGATCAAGTGCCCCTAGGTGAATGGGTTTATTTCTGGGTCATTGATTGTATGTCACTGATCAACCTGTCTGTTTTTATTGCTATTGGTCTGTGGTACAGCTTGAAATTAGGGATGATGGGGGCTAGCAAGATGGCTCACCAGGTAAGAGCACTGACTGCTCTTCCGAAGGTCCTGAGTTCGGATCCCAGCAACCACATTGTGGCTCACAGCCACCCGTAATAAGATCTGATGCCCTCTTCTGGTGCATCTGAAGACAGCTACAGTGAATTACACTGGAGCGAGTGGGGCCAGCAGAGGTCCTGAGTTCAATTCCCAACAGCCACACACATGATAGCTCACCGCCATCTGTACAGCTACAGTGTACTCATACACATAAAATAAATAAAAATTAAAAAAAAAGAAATTAGGGATAATGATATCTCCAGGAGTTCTCAGCAGGCATGATGCAGGCAGAGCTAAGAGTTCTACATCTTCATCTGAAGGCTACTAGTGGAAGACTAACTCCAGGCAGCTAAAACCCACATCCACAGTGACACAGCTATTCCAACAAGGACACACCTCCAAATGGTGCCACTCCCTGGGTCAAGAATATTCAAACCATGACAATCCTACTAATCTATAAGTATAGGAGATCTTTTCATCTTCTGATACATTCTTCAATTTCTTCCTTCAGAGACTTGAAGTTTTTGTCATACATGTCTTTCACTTGTTTGATTAGAGTTACACTATGATATTTTATATTATTTGTAGTTATTGTGAAGGTTGTTGCCTCCCTAATTTTTTAAGCCCATTTGTCATTTGTATAAAGAAAGGCTACTGATTTGGGGGGATACTTTTTATCCAGACACTTTGCTGAAGGAGTTTATCAGTGGTGTTTATCAGAGATGTCCTCTGGTAGAATTTTTGGGGTCACTTATATATACTATCATAGCATCTGTGAATAGGGATACTTTGACTTCTTCCTTTCCAATTTGTATCCCCTTGATCTCCTTTAGTTGTCTTATTCCTCAAGCTAAGACTTCAAGTACTATGTTGAATAGATATAAAGAGAGTGAGCAGCCTTGGTTTATCCATGTTTTTTTGTGGAATTGCTTTAAGTTTCTCTCTGATTTTATGTTGGCTATTGGTTTACTGCATATTGCCTTTATTGTGTTTAGATATGTGCCTTGTATTGCTGATCTCTTCAATACTTTTAACATGAGGGGATGTTGGATTTTGTCAAAGGCTTTTTCAACATCTAATGAAATGATCATGTGGTTTTTTTTTCAGTTTGTTTATACAGTGGATTACATTGAATGCTTTTCTTATATTAATCCATCCCTGCATCCCTGAGATGAAGCCTACATGATCATGGTAAAGGATATTTTTCATGAATTATTGGATTCAGTTTGTGAGTATTTTTGCATCAATGGTCATAAGAGAAGATGGTCTGAACTTCCCTTTCTTTGAGGAGTCTTTGTGTGGTAAGGTAGCAGGGTGACTGTGGCCTTGTAGAATGAGTTTGACAATGTTCCTACTGTTTCTACTTTATGGAATAGTTGAGGAGTATTAGTATTAAGTCTTTTTTTGAAAGTCTGGTAGAATTGTGCACTAAAACCATCTGGCCCTGGGCTTTTTTTGTTTGTTTGTTTGGGAGATTTTTAATGACTGCTTCTATTTCCTTAGGGGTTATGAAACTATTTAAATTATTTATCTAATCTTGATTTAACTTTGGCAAGTGGCATATATCAAGAAAATCATCTGTTTCGTAGAGTCTCAACATTTGTGGAATACAGGCTTTTGAAGCAAGACCTAACGATTCTTTGGATTTCTTCAATGGCATCCTAAAGAATGAGAAAAGAGTGTCACCAACCCTACATCTGACAGTGGGCTAATATCCAAAATATATAAAGAACTTAAGAAAGTAGACATTAACAAGCCAAATAATCCAATTTTAAAATGGGGTACAGAGCTTAACAGAATTATCAACAGAGGAATCTCTAATGGCTCAGAAGGACTTTAAAAATGTTTGATTGCTTAGTCATCAGGGAAATGCAAATCAAAAGGACTCTGAAATTCTGTCTTATACCTGTCAGGATGGCTAAGATCAAAACCTCAAGTGACAGCACATGCTGGCAAGGATGTAGGCCAAGGGGACACTCCTACATTGCTGGTGGGAGTATAAACATGTACAACCTCTTTGGAAATCAATTCCCAAAATTTGGAAACTAATTTCTTAGAAAATTGGGAATAGTTCTACCTCAAGACCCAGCCATACCACTCCTGAGCATATACCAAAATGTGTTCCACCATACCACAAGAACACTTGCTCAACTATGTTCATAGCAGCTTTATTTGTAATATCCAGAAAGTGGAAACAACCTAGATGTCCGTCAAATAAGAATGGAAGAAGAAAATGTAGTGTATTTACACAGTGGAATACTATTCAGCTATTAAAAACAAGAACATCATGAAATTTGGAGAAAAATGGACAGAACTAGGAAGTATCATCCTGAGTAAGGTAACCCAGACCCAGAAAAACATGCATGGTATGTACTCATAAAGTACAGGATAACCATGCTACAATCCACAGACCCAAAGAAGCTAAATAACAAGGAGGGTCCAAGAGAAGATGCTTGAATCTCACTCAGAAGAGGAAATAAAATAATAGACATCAAAGGTGGACAGAGGAAGGGAACTGGGTGGGAGATGGGATGAGGAGGGGAACAGGGATGGGGATCAGGTGTGGAGAGGAGCCAGAGGAAGGGAGAGAGGGCTGAGAAAGAGAACAGAAGTGAGAAATCATTGGAGGTGGGGGGACTAGCCAAAGGCCTGGGATGGGGGAGGCTCCTGTGAGTCAATGGGAGTAACCCTAGCTGAGACTCCTAGCATCCAGGGAAATATGGAACCTGAAATGGTCATGTCCTATAGCCAGGTAAGACTTCTAGTAAAGATAGGAAGATGCTTAACCCACCCACAAAACCTTCAACCCAAAATTTGCCTGCCTACAAAGATGTGCAGGGATAAAAATAGAGCAGGAAATGGCCAACTAATGAGTGTCCCCACTGGAAACCATGTGGGAGAGAGGCAACCTCTGAACTATTAGTGATACTCTTCTCTGCTTGTAGACAGGAACCTAACATAACCATCTTCTGAGAGGCTTCATCCAGCAGCTGATGGAAACAGATGCAGAGACCCACAGACAAACATCAGGCAGAGCTCAGGGAGTCTTGTGGAAAAGGAAATGATTGAGGAGCCAGAAGAGCCAATGACCCACAAAAAGCCTGTCTCAAAAAACTCAAAAAACTAAAAAACAACAACAACAAAAAAGAAAACACACAAAAAGATCTACAGCGTCAACTAACCTGGGCCCATGGGGGCTCACAGAAACTTAAACCTCCAACCAAAGAGCATGCATGGGCTGGGCTAGGCCCCCTACACATATGTGGCAGATGTGCAGCTTAGTCTTCATGTGGGGCCCCTAACACTTGGAGGTGGAGCTATCCCTGACTCTGTTGCATGCCTTCAGATCCTTTCCCCCTAGCTGAGATACTTTGCTGGCCTCAGTGGGAAAGAATGTACCTAGTCCTGCTACAACTTGATGTACCAGGGCAGGTTGGTAACCAAGGGAGAGCCTCCCCTTCTCTGAGAAGAGAGAAAAGAGAGAATAGAGAAGGGGGTTGTAAGGGTGGAACTAGGAAAAGAGGAGGGAGCGGGCTGAGTCAGCGTGTAAGGTGAGTAAATAGATAAATTAATGGAAGAAAAAGAAGCTCTGTCTCAAAATAAATGAACAAAACCAAGAAAACCTGTTACCTGAGTGGGGTCAATACTTCTGGATGAGAAAGACTTAATTGTATCCATTAGTAATGCACATACCCCTTAAGAAACCATAGCTTTTCTTCTCAGTGCTTCTTATAGAAAAACTATCATAGTCACCCCCAGAGGGCAAGGAAACCATGTTTTCCAATCCAGGATAGCTCTAGCCCAGTAGTCAGTTGATTACCATGACTGTCCCTGAAGACTTAGCAGTTGGCATCTAAGGATTTCCTTCCTTTTGAAGTCCGGGAGACAACTGAAATACCATTATCCCTTCTAAGTCTCATCACAGCACCCACAAGAAGGTATCTATGGGTGGTTCTTCCCCACTGAACTGACTGAAGTGTATCCAGGTATTATCAATGAGCTTTCTCCATATTCTCTTGTTCTAACCAAATGAGTCCAGAAGGAAAGCACAGTGGAGCTTATCTGATGACCTTGGATAGAAGCTTTCAACACAGACGTTTCCCATAGAAAGGAATGGGTCTGAGATCTGCTTGGAGCATCCCTTAGCTGTAGCTCTTTGGAGAAATAGAACCAAGAAAAATAGAGTCAATCTTACCTACATTCCAAAGTTCTCTAGGAAAAAAAATGAACTGATAATATGTATGTCAACGTGTGATGGTATTAACTATGGAATGTTACAATGTTGGAAGACCGTCATATCATATGTCACCTGGAGGCAGGAAACCAGGAAAAGCTGAATCATCTGAATTCACACACCCTGTGAATAAGGCGATCGCTACTCAACATAGCATTTTCCAGACTCTCACGGAAGTAATGCTTAGCCGTATTTCTGGGCATCTCTTAACCCAGTCAAGTCAGTGTGTAAAATGATTGTATTGTGTTTGTAAATAGAAACAGAGACAGGACAGAGGGAAGGAGGGAGGGAAGATTAGAAGAGGGAGGAAGAGATAACAGGCCAATAAACACACAGCCGAGGCAGAGATCACAAAGAATTGTCTAATCCAAATATGAAAAAATGAAGTCTCAATAATGGAAGTCAATAAGCTGGGGGTCCCAGAAGCCAATGGTATGGGTCCATCAGAAATCCACAGGCTATAGAGCAATAAAGTCAATATGTCAGGTTTAGTCCAAAGGCATAAAGAGTCCAGAATCCCAACCCCAAATACTCAGGCACTAGAAGCTTGCTCTAACTCGGTGGTCTTCTTTTTCAACTCAGGCCTTCAGTTGAAAGGAAGAGTCCCACTCACTCTATAGTGGGCCGTCTGCTGTCCTCAGTCTACCAACACAAATGCAGAAACACATAAACATCCAAAAAAACATCCAAATGATGCTTGACCAGACGGCTGAACACTCTAGGCTAGTCACATTGCACAGAAAATTTACTATCACACCTGGTCATCACAACTTTGAGTTAAAAATTGAATGCCCTATAGCTTGTATCTCAAGATCTTCTAAAAAAAACAAAAAAACAAAAAAACAAAACAAAACAAAAAAAACACAAGTGTTTTCCATTACAGAATGTAGATTATTTTCTCTGTAATTTGTTTATGAAGAGATGTAGCCAGGAAAAAAAAGAAAGAGAAATTTCCAATTGCTTTCAAAGTCAAATAAATCATTTAAAAGACAAGGACAAGAAGGCAATGATCCTGGGGATGGATGGAGAAAACACTGTCTTTGTAAAGCCATGTGTGACTGCCATGTGACAAGAATCAGCAAGGTTGGCTGTTAGTAATCGGATGGGTCTTGTTGTGGAGAATGGTTCTCAACCTGTGAGTCACAACCCTTTTAAGGGTATCAAGTGATCCTTTCCAGGGGTCGCGCAAGACCATCGGAAAACACAGATATTTACATTATGATTCACAACAGTCAAAAATTATGGTTATGGGGCTGGAGAGATGGTTCAGCCATTAAAGGCTAGGCTCACAACCAAAAATTATGGTTATGAAATAGCGACAAAAATAATTTTATAGTTGGGGGTCAACACAGCATGAGGGTCATGGCAACGGGAAGAATGAGAAGCCCTGGTGTAAAGGGAGGGGTGGTGGTGATTGCTCTTAATTGCAAATGGTCCTTTGGCTCTCATCGTAACTACAAAGAACCTGGATCATGTTACTGGTCCTCATGTACATCCTGCTGCCACAGTTCTTTCTTTTAGAATCCACCTCTCTGTGTATAGTTTGAGTCAGTTACACTTTTCCCTGCTTTGGGCTGTACTGAGGATTGAACCTGGGGCCTGACCTATGCTAGACAAGAGCTTTACCATTGAGACACACCCCTGGCCCTAGGTTACATCATCATCTAACCACAGTTTTCTCATGGACTTGTGCCAGCCTGAGAAACTAACATCATGACACGTGTTTGAAACATTGCCATACCCTTCCTTCTGACCTCATACTTATGGATTAAATGCTACACTTAAGCTCAAGAAGCTACATACAGTTCTAGAATGCCAATAAATACAGATTCTTGTAGCACCACATTGAACGTGGTATGCTATAATTTTGAGAAGGATTTTCTTTCAGTCTCAGTGAGTTAGCATGGCACCTCTCAATCACTAACGGGCTTAGGAATCACCTGAAGACCTTGTTAAACTCTGCCTTCTGATTCAGTACTTCTGTAGTGTGTTATAACACGCTCCATGTGAAGCTATTGCTACTTGGCTGTGACCACATTTTGAGGATGGAGGATTCAGAGAACAATCAGGTGAAGGCTGAGAGCAGCTTCCGGCAGGCAGAACCAGAGGTGTGGTAATGATGCTTTAATCAGACAGAATTGGGAAGACACTTCATGGTCATGAATACGTCTGTATTTGAGTATTGTTAAGATCACCCCCACAAGTTGATCACAAAGAAATGGATCTTCCTCACCCTTGGGTCCATTTATGCTATTGACATGGAAAACGAAATATAAATTTGAGTATATGAAATTAACCAGTGCCTTCCTGAAGTTACCTGAATTATCATCATTCCTAAGCAAGCTTTTTGTGTGTACCTACCAAAACAACAAGCTGTGCTTGTCTTCAGAGTACATTTCTTCCAAATGTTTGCTGCTAGGTGGTGGTGATCAGGGTGACACAGAGAGAGTATTCTTATAGAGGCTAAAGTGAAAACCAAGCTTATTCGTCTATGTGAATGCATTAGAACTGGGTGGTGCTCAAGAAAATGAAGGCAACTGAAGATTAGCATCCTAAGCAAAATGAGCCAGATTGAGAGACAACCATAAAATGTTTTCTTTCATTTGTTGATGCCAGGCTGTGTATGAACATACAGAACCATATGTAAATGTACATATATGACAGAGGAAGAGAGAGAAACAAGCAAACTGGTTGGTGCAGAGAGAAGGCAAAGGTGCCAGGGTGAAGATGACCAGTATCCTTTATGAAATCTAGTAAATATACAGTAGTAAAAATGAATGGGAAAAATAAGAGACTTGGAAAGATGTTCTTTCATGGCACTCATTGTCTTAGTGCAGAGAGGCACCTATTTTGATTTCTTCAGGGTTACCCATTTAGCCCTGAAGCTAACTTCAGGAAAATCCAACCCAGGGCTTGAACCATGAACCCAAAACTTCTAGTTTCCTCTTTGTCTTTGCCACATTAAGACCTTCCAACTCAACATTTACTTTCTGATAATCATTTTATAGTCATAGAGTTTTACAAAAGTCTTAATGCCTGGCTTCTCACAGAGACCCGACACATCAAATGGTTTAACAGTAAAGTTCTGACCCGGTGTGGTCTTAAAGCAGCTGTGGACAGTACGGCCATCATGTCAGAGTAGACCTAAGGACACTGAGCCAGAGGCAATCAAAACATGTTTGGGGAAATGCATGCTTGGTTACACGACATCTGGGATTACACGTGTTCCTGAGAACCAGGCACAGACATGCCCCTCATACAGATCCACATTCTGAGAACAATAACCCATTTTTGAGAGCATCCAAAAAAGTCACTAGTAGAATCCAAAAAGCACTCAAAACCAAAGCGAGTGTTCCCCCATCGAGGACTGTGCTACCCAATGCCAAATAATACTGTTAACAAGTTGTTCAAATTTGTGTCTTCAGATACACATGGCTGGATACCATGTTCAAATGTGTGACAAACTAAGAGATGACATAACTCACTTTGGAGTTTACTGCATTTGGAGCTTAAAATAAAACTCCTAATTGCTCTGGTCTTCCACATCATTATCAAGTATCCTGAAGAATATTTTAATCTAATCCCTGGAAAGCCATGCTTTGGGTATGAAATTCTTCCTATAGAAGAATCCAGACCTAGAAGGCAAGGACAGATGAAGACATTTTAAAATGACCCTTAAGAAGCTAATGGTCTGGTTGGGGAAAGACACCAACATGTTACCCCTTAAAGGGATCAGAGAAGCTATTCTTGATGCTGTGAAATGAGACAGCCTCAAGTTCCCCTTATAAAAATGCCACATAACCAAGGGGTGGCCATCAAGATTGAATCCAGATTGCCCAATTCTGATCCTGACTTCTTTCACTTTCTGGCTGTCTGACTTAGTTTATTTGTTCCTCTATGTTCCTACATGTCAAATCACATAAATGCAGTATCCAGGGTTGATGTGAGTATTTAATGGCTTAACAGTACCACAGAGTCTGGGGCATGAGAGCTGCATAAACCTGGACGGGTTAACTCACAGTTCTTTAGCATGATCTATTTAATCCCCCAGGACTTCTTTCATAACATAATCTGCCCAAAGCATGCAGGGTAGTAGAGACAATCAGAAGTCTGGGGACACAGTTGACAAGCCCCTGCTACCTGTCACCATCATGGGAGTGATGGAAAAGCTCATTTCCAGATATCACAAAAGCCTAGGAGAAGTTTGCTGGTGCCCTGTGCCTCCCATTGTCCCACTCACATGAACTACACCAACTGCACTGTGCAAACTTTGTGTATGTGCATTCACTAAAAATGGGCTCAGCCCAGTGGGCTTAATCTATTACTGGAAACCTTGGCAAAGGACTTCATGCTCCGAGCGGGGTTGATTTACAGTAGGGGGAAAGTGGAAGGGAGAAATATTAAAATAAAGTGCAATCATGTTTCTATTTAAAAATGGTTACTGCCAGCAGTATTGCAAAATAATGCTGGCCTGCAACCAGAAAGCTGCACCTGCAGCGATTCCAGCTGTAGAGCACTGTAGCCCTTGCCGTGATTGCTCAATAACTCTCCTATTTAGCACCACTGGCAAAAATTTGGCAAATCTTATATACACACAAACACACACACTCAAATTCCTACACATGTGCTGCCAATGTGCTTAGCCCTTGTATCCTTAACACTGACATAAAGGTTGTCGGTGGGCTATTCTTCTTACATAACTACTCTTAGGAACTGGCTTTTCTTTCGCTCCCTGAATTGAAATTACATTTGTGCTTTTATCCAGCCCTAGTGGGCCCCTCTGACGTCTACTCGCACCTATAGTACTAATGTGCTTTTATCAATCTTGTTTAAAACCTGAACACTACTAGATGATTTTGTCACCTTTTAGAAAGAGTCATTTAAAGGCTGGAGGTTTACAATTTATTTCTCCTGCATGAGTCTCTTTTACTTAGGAGCTCCTGGCAAAAACGCTGAAAGAGTGGAGCATTTATAAATATGGGAGTAGTAATAGCGGAGTGTTTATAAATACGGTATGAACAGCACAGCTCACTTGGTGTCCAGATGGAAAACAGTTTCAAAGCAGGAGACTACACATCGCACAACAGCCCCTCACCTCCCACCCCAGAGGTAGCAGATCCCTGTCTTGCTCACTTGTGGACAAGGCACTCACTATATCTTAGCCTATTCTTCCCTCCAATGGGAATTTTAAAAGCCATTCCATTCAGCTCAGAGAGTGGTTGCATAAAACATCTAATGGACATATAATAAAACTTCCCTTCACATATGATAGTCACTCTCCAAGTGAAATATGAATTCACTACAAACCCAGAAAGGCAAATCAGCCACACTCTCATTCTGCCTTCCGTTTAGCAGTCTATCTCAGCCACTTCTGAAGTCACAGGTTTACCATTCCCCCCAAAACATTCTCCAAGTATTCACTCATATAGCACGGCTGTGAAATTGAAATTTCTAATTAGATGGTAAGTGGCTCGGGAGAGATAAGAATAATACGGACAGTAGATATATCCTGAAGGCCAAGACTGATGTGGAGTCTGGGAATGAGGCCAGAGACTGAAGAAAGGCCGGGAAGCTTTAGTGTATGAACTAAAGTCAGGGTTTATTAAGAAAGGTTTTAACATAGATTCTCATCCACTGATGTTGAGAAGGAAGAAAACAAATATGTGAGAGGCAGACAGTGACACACTCACTGGAGCGGGCATCGATTGCCTAGAGAGTCGTGTGAGAGAAGCTTTAAAAGGTAAAGCTGAAGCCTCTGACAGAAAGATGGAGACCAGCTTGGGCTTCTAGGATTCCATATTGACTAAGGACCATCAGCTCTCCAGGAACCTTCCAAGTTTTCAGCACCAGATTGAGTCCCCTGAGACACCCATCTTTGAGAACTGAGAAACTACTGCATTTGGGTTATTCAGGTGTGAGATAGCCGCTGTAGGGCCAGTCTAAGCCAGTCTGAGCCACCCAGCCTTGAAGACTGAGCAACAACCAGGTTCTCAGCCTCTCAGGTGAAAGACTTGTTTTGATTTCAACCTAATCTGATTTAATACATTATCTGTATATTTTCACCCTATAGGTTCTGTTTCTTAAGAGCAGTGGTTCTCAACCTTTCTAATGCTGTGACCCTTTGATACAGTTCCTCATGCTGTGGTGACAAGTGATACCAACTATAAAATTATTTTTGTTGTGACTTCCTGACTGTAATTTTGCTACTGTTATAAATCATAACGTAAATGTAGTAGCTAATCCTGGTTGTCAACTTGACTATATATGAAATGAACTACAATCCAGAATTAGAAGGCTCACCTGTGGCCCTAATCTGGAGGCTGAGAGATACAAAGTTTCCGACCTGAATCTTAGCATGGAGATCTTGAGGTATAGTGGCTATGAATCCCAGAAGATTAAGACAGAAATATCTACGAGTTCAAGATCATCTGGGATTAAAGGTGTGGTGGCATAGTGGCTATGAATCCTAGAAGATTAAGATTGGAAGATCTATGAGTTCAAGCAAGGTCATCTGGGATTAAAGGTGTGGTGGCACACACCTTTAATCTGGGCCACACCTTTTGTAGAAGGCCTATATAAGGACATTGGAAGAAGGAAGGCTCGCTGTGCTTCGCCTGCTTGCCTGCCTGCTTGCCTTGTGGGACTGAGCAACTGCTGGATCCTTGGACTTCCATTCACGACTGCTGCCCACCATTGTTGGGAGTTGATTGTTGGGAGTTGGACTACAGACTGTAAGTCATCGATAAATTCCTTTACTACATAGAGACTACCATAAGTTCTATGACTCTAGAGAACCATGACTAATACAGTAAATATCTGTGGTTTTCCAATGGTCTTAGGCGATCCCTGTGAAAGAGTCGTTTGACCCCCAAGAGATCATAACCCACATGTTGAGAACTGCTGCTCTAGCTAAGCCTCTCTCTCTCCCCCCTCTCCCCCTCTCACCCCCCTCTCTCTCTCCCTCTCTCTCCTCTCTCTTGCTCTCTCTCCTCTCTCTCCTTCTCTCTCCCTCTCCCCCCTCTCTCTCTCTCTGTCTCACACACACACACACACTACAGCACTTTTTCACTGAAAATTTTGTACACCTTTACTTCTCTCCAACACACTTTAATGCATCTGCCCCAGCTCCCTCACAATTTCATGACTTCCATTTTTATTATTAGTAAGATCCTTTGAGTCCACTGCGTCCTAGCCTGCGTCAGGTGTGGGGCTATCCACTGGAACATGGGCAATCTATCTGCATCCATGTTCCCCAAAAAGAGTGACTTGACTCCCTTCAGCAACTATCAATCACCAATAGCTTCTCTTTCAAGGGTCTTCCTCATGGCCTCGCCCCCATTCGTGTTGATAGGGTTTTATTGTTTTGTTTTGTTTTGTTTGTTTTTTGTTTTTTGGAGGTTTTTATTTAGTTTTGGTTTTTTTTTTGACTGGTTCTGAGTTGTGCCAATCTTCTGCTGGTAACCACAGCTGCTGGGAGCTGCCTTGGACCACAACCAAGTCACATCTCTCCTCATGCACCAGCTCTCACACTTTCTGCCTACTTGTCCTCGACTTGGGTACAAGAGGTATTGTGCTCTGTGAAAAATTCCCTGGCCTGCATCAGGGAACACACAGAGTTTGATTCCAGGTGCTGATTCTGTTAAGTTAATCAAGGGCTTATTTTAAAGCTAAGTGTTGACAAGCTCAGAGGAGGATGCGAGAGAGCCACCCTTCTTTCAACACTTTTCCTAGAAGTCAGAGATAGAGCCTCCTGCCTTCAGAAGAGCATGTGCCTTTCCAGACATATGGAATCTGGGATGTTTATGTGTTGGTGCAAGAGAAGCTGAACCTCTGCTATTTCACACAGTGTGTGGTCAACTGAGAAGTCCTCAGAGTGAGGGTCTCTCATTCCATAAAGGTTTCCTCCATCAGCCTGGTCAGTCATAGGCTCTGCCCTGAAGATGAAGTAGATGACACTTCTACTTTAGATTCTATTGTGTAACAAAGTGCACACCAGTAGAGGGAGAACTCCATAACATGAAACAAAGAGAAGCTATCACCAGGACCATTGTATGAACTCGCCTCTATTCCCTCCACTCAAGGCCTCGCAGTACCCACGATAGCCTCAAACTTGCTACATAGCAGAGGATGACCTTGAACCTCTGATTCCCCTACATCTTGACTGCTCAGATTACAGGGTTGCACCACCACACCCTCTCCTATGTGGTGCCCAGGCTGAATCCAGGGCTTCCTGCACACCAGACAAGCACTCTAACTCCAGTGTGTGTTGGAATTTGCAGGACTCCACTTGCTTTATCACTCATTGCTGGGTATCCTTTCTGTTCACAGCCTACAGCAGTTTTGAAGGAAGACACTGTGCACAAAATTCCTTAAGACCAAACCAAAAAGGCTCTGAAATGTATTCTCCTGCTTCTAGGCTTCGATGAGACCACTGCTACAATCTTTCCAATTCTGTTTAAACCTCCATGACTCCACTTACTCCAGAGCACAATTATCTAATTTCTAACATGTAGGATTGGACTAATCCTTCATTAGCATTCTAATGTGTCCTGAAACTCCAAAATGGAAAACATTTGAGTATCTTCATGATGTTAAGGTCAGTTTGTATGTTTCTAAATTCTATAGATGCAAGTGGAGCAAAACGCACACGTTTGCATATGGCAGGCCCATGTATGTGTGCTTGGAGCATTCAGAGGTGGGTGGCATGGTTGGATGCCAGATGAGAATCTCTGGTGGAATGTCAGAGACTGCAGTTTGCTGTTCTGTATTCAGCCTTTTTGCTTTGCAAATCAGTAAACTGGGTGACTTATTTCATAAAGGAATTCATCAGAAATTCATTAGTAAGGCTGTTGGCTTGACCCTGATTAATAATCTGTACCTAGGCATTGTCAGCAGAACTTAATGTGTTGGAAATGACAAGAAAATCATACGAAAAAAAGCCTTGAAGTCTGCCTCTGATTTCCCCACTAGCATTCGATTCTTCTGGAAAGATATGAGCCTTCTATGTGCTCAGCCTACTAACACAAAATCAAGAGCCCAGGGAGTAAAATCCTGACAGTTCTTATTAAGGTAAAAATGAGGTTACAGAATTCATTTTCAAAGTTACTTCTCACTTCCTTTTTTTCTTTTTTTCGAATTAAATTGGCACTACCAAATTTAATGACGGGGCTATCCCGCTGAGTACAGAGTCCAGACAGCAGCTCCTCTCCTTGGTCTGCGGATCCTTGTCTGCTCTAATGTCTCTTGCAATGTGACTAATAAGCAGCCATCAGCATACATACCACCCTCTCGTCGGGCGTACCCAGCAATCAGTGGAGCAGTATTCTGACGAATGAATCTGCAGAATAACTTCGGGTTTCTTTGTTGCATCCCCCAGTGTGAAGATGGCTTCCACTCAGCATGTCACGGAAAACAAAAACAAGTTCTCTTGCTGGCCTCGCCATCCATCTCTCCTCATTGTTGTCATCCAAGACCCATGTTTCCCCCTACAGCCACCATTTATCCTCTCGGGAAAGTAAAGTGCTCAGCGCCCTGGATCTTTGAGCTTGGGTCTACAGCTGCCTCCTACCGTCCTTCTGTCATCTTAGAAAGAGATGGACATACAGACAGCAAAGGATAGAAAGCCAAGGAACTTTTCAGACTTCCCAATGCTGGTTTCCTTCAGAGAAAAATAATAATAAGCTCATTAAAATCCAGTTGAGTCTGACATTTTCCCTTTTACCTTTTCAATCTTTTTATAGTCTCAAATCATTAACTATCAGCATGAAGCTAAAAGGTAGATCTAGCCATCTATGAAACACTGACACATTTGACAATAATACTTTTGAGGAGCCTGTCACATTCTCTCCCCCAAACAAGTCTCATTAATGCTCCAACTGCTCCTACTGTCTGCATTTTCTCTCTGCTTCTTTTCTCCTCTAATTAGCTTAGGGTTTTTTTTTTTTTCTTTTCAGGCTCCCTTGTTCCACAGTTTGAGTTTAAAAGAAACAAAAGGAAGTAGATGTCATTTCCATGAACCCCAAGGCCGAGTTAATCAGAATTAATGGCTCTCTTACCCATCACACTGAGGGCCTAAGCCTCTTATCTCCAAGCACCCCATGTTCAAGATCTGCCATGCTTCCTCCTTCTGCTCTGACAACTATAAACTTTTGTTCTTTCCAAGCAAATTCTGAGGCTCAACATATTTGTACCACATTTCCTTTTTGACTCCAGGGTGTGAATCAGGAGGTGAAGTAGGAGGGATCACCACCTCTGCCCGCAGTGTCCATGCTGAGAATATATCATGCTGCTAAATGAGGAGAGGTGAAGGGAAATCCCAGTCAAGCCTAAGGAAGAACCCTGACCCGGATGTCCCTGGGTGACACGCCACAATCAATGCTTCCTTACTTCAGAAATGTCAGAGGGATAACATCAGACATGCACACAACAAAAACACCTCTCTGGTTTTTCAGAAGCATGCTGTAGAAATAAAAACCACATGTAAACTTATACCAGCTGAGGGTGGATTTGGCAAAAATTTACCTCAATCGTGACTAAGGAATGAATAGCATTTGAAAATGTACTTTCAGTGTGAGAGACTGTAGAATTCTAATGCTATAGTTGCTTCTTCTTGTGCATATTTGAAGGAGTATCATTCTTTTCCCCTCAAGGTCAATACCATCAAGATCACTGGAGCATTTACAACATATCCAAATGCTTCTTTTAGAAGCATCAACCTGGAGCCCCAAAGCAGATTAGGAGGGTTTTCAGCCTCTCATAATTCAGCAGTGTAACATCACCAACAAAAATGCCCTGCTTAATTTTTTATGCTGTTGCTATCAATGTAAAGAAAAAAGAAGACCAATAAAGACTTTTTTCTGGTCTCTGAAATAGACTTACAAATAATATAAATACCATGGCATTGCATAGAAAATATTTTCCTTCATTTTTTTCTTCATTATCCCTCATTTCTCTTCCAGTTTAAAAAGAGAAGAGGCTGAAGAGATGGAGAAGGGAAAAGAGCACTTCCTGCTCTTCCACAGGACTTGAGTTTGGTCCCTAACACATCGGGCAGCTCACAACCACCTCTAACACCATCTCCAAGGGATTTCCTGCTCTGTTTTGAACTCCATAGTTACCAACTCAAATGTATACACACATACATACATAATAAAAATAAAATAATTTGCTTTAGTTTCACTTGATAACCTTTTATCCAAAAGAATATCATTTAAAAAAATAAAACAAATTTTAAAAACAAACTAAAACTTTTTGGGTGAAAAATCTTGTCTTAATTGGATTTGAAATATTCCTGAGCCAAAAAATAATAAGCAAATAACTAGTATTTCCTAGTTTGAACTCACAATTTATTTTATACCGTATACCTGATATATTATTAACAAAAACAGTCATCCTAACATTGACTTCATTTATTGGCACATGTGTTCACACAGACAGTACTATTCATGTGAAATGGGATGGCGTAAACAACATGAGAACAAGGACTCATTAGGAACAGGAAGTGGGTAAGTGGGAAGGAGACAAGACATAACTAATGGAGAGTAGACAGGATTACAACGCATTATATACATGCAGGACATGTATGAAAATGACCTCACAAAACCCAGTGTTATATAGTTTATGTTCATTGAAAATTTCAAATGAATACTAGCTATAATAAGAAAGTAGATAGGGGACTGGTTGGAAAGAGGAAGAGAAGGAGCAGGAGAAGGAGGAGGAGAAGGAGCAGGAGGAGAAGGAAAAGGAGCGGGAGAAGGAGAAGGAGAGGGCAAGGGAAGACACACGTGTATGAAGATATGTCTAAGTACATTTTTATGTTTTATTTTATTTCATGTGTGTGTGCATGTGTATGCATGCACATGCATGTGTGTCATGGCATACATGAAGAGGACAGAGGATAACTTTTAGGAGTCAGTTCTTTCCTTCCACCAAATGGGTCCTAGAGATCTAATGTGGGAGATCAGGCTTGGTGGCCCTGACTGCTGGACCATCTCTATAGCTCACCTACTAATGCTTTCATGGAGAAAAAGAGGATATGCTCAATTCAGAGAGTAGATTATAGTCACCAGGGTACTTTGAAAACATTACTATTCAGGTTCCTCTCTAGTGAGTCCAGTTGCACTGGTCCAAGGGTACTGCTAACACACATGGAGCTTGGGGGTGGGGAGAGCCTGCTTCACAGAGGAGGGTAAGCAGAAGCTTTTGTCAGGGTTCTCCAGGAAGACTTTCAGGTGTGTGAAGAGGCAGCTCCTAGAGGATGTCCTATGCCAGTGCTTATGAGAGGGATGGGCTCTCTAGGTAATTCCCAGCACAGCAACCACAGAGTTGCTAGTGAATTTGGGTTTGCAACTTAAATTCTACAACTAGGAAACAGAGTTATAGATTTGTCATTAAAAATGTCTTTCTATATTTAGGTATTTGTCTATTTACTTGTGTGTGTGTGTGTGTGTGTGTGTGTGTGTGTGTGTGTGTGTGTGTGTGTATACATGAGCTCATACAGCACAAGTATGAAGGTCAAAGAAGTGAGTTCTCTTTTACAATGTGGGACTCAGGAATCAAATTTAGGCAGCAAGCACTTTTGCTGGCCCTAAACTTCTCATCTTTAATGTTCGTTTCATGTTAGGATCAATTGAAACTTTTCCTAGAAATGAATTTTCTGGAGGGATGTGGGGCCAAAACACCATTATCTTTATAAAATTAGAAGTTGTGTTTTATCAAATTTTTCAAGGAATGCTTAGGGCTCAGCTGAGTAATAGTGGTTAGGTTTTCATAGACAACAGCAAGACAATTTCAAAAATATACAGAAATGTGTACTTCCATTTGAAAAGACTTTTTGTGCTACATCCAAAGGGCTTTGGATTCTGGCATGACTATATTTGACGTCAAAGTTCATCACTGCATTGTGTGACCACAGGCAAGTCACTCAAAGCCTCTGTGTACCTGGGAAAGTAGAGATGAAATACTGTATCCTTAGTGGGGCTCCTGTGACCTGCCTAAAGTGAGAGACCAGTGGCAGGGCACTTCTGTAGGTGTCCACCCCCTTCCTTCTCTCTTCCTTCTTCCCACTGTAAAAATACAAGTGCAATACTAAGAGAGGCTGATGTGTGATAAAATATATACGTAAGATATCAAGATCATAAGGATCATTTCACTTAAATCTAAATAACTTCAAATAACTGGAGGGGAAGAATTTCAATGCAAAAGTGCTCTGGGTTTCAAAAATATCATTTCAGTGATTTTTCTGAAATCCATTGCTCAACTCCCAGCATAACGATGTTTCGTTGATTTTTGTAAATGGCTTGGAAGCAACTCGGAAACTAAATATGACTCATGACAAATTCATAAAGGAAAAAAATCAGATTCCATTTGAAATTGCAGGTGCTGATCAAAATGTGCAGTTTGTGTTGATAAAAACAACAAAAGATACAGAAAAACCAGGTCCCTCCACCTTTTCATTCTCCAAGTGGTTTCTTCCTCTCAAATGTGAGAACTTAGCTTCTATTTCCTTATTTATCAGTAATTTTGTAATTCAACAGCCATGCAGAACATGGATCTACTATATGACCAGCTCTCTTACCTCTGGCATATACTCTAAGGACTCTGCATCCTACTATAGAGATACCCACTCAGCTGTATTCATTCTCAAGCGATTTACAATAGACACCTATTTACAAAAACACTGGGTAGGTGTTCAGACATTCAGAGCATGAGGCCCAGTAACCTGCATTTTCACAAGTCCTCTGAGCAAACCCAAGAAATACTACCTTGCTTCACCAGAGAGGAAAAGCACAGAGCTGAAACTTTCATCTTATAAAGAGGTTTTCCCCAGGGTTTCCAGGTACCTGGATTCTCCTTGTAGAGGCTCATGTACACTCTACACTTGAGTTGACTGGGGTAGCAGATTGTGTCCTATTCAATCTACATAGGTTTCAGTTAGCCATAGCAAATATCTCAGGAAGAAAATGAGCTAACAGTAACATGGGCCAAAGTAACAAGATACTGAAAGGATGTAAATTACACCCCCCCAAAAAAAAACCTAAAATATATCATATCATGTAACAAATTCCATCATAGGCAAGAAGAATTAGGACAGAAGAACCAGGAACTTAAAAGTTAGCTGATTTGTTACAATAAATAAGATAAAGAGAAATCTTAGCAAGACTGAGGGGAAACACCTGCCAAGCTCTGTCCATCCAGAGAAGGACTCTGAAAATAAAGGGGAAAAATAAAGACATCCTACCATACAAAACTTGGAAGATTGTCCCACCAACATCCCAGGATCGTAAAGAGTGTGAGGTCTCTCAAGCAAGGAAAAACAATATGTAAGGAAATTAGACCAGAGCAAGAGTTAGGAACAGCAGAAATAGTAAACATGCAATTTCATTTCACATGTTGAAAGACTGAGCAAGGGTAGGGAAGAGAAGTATATGGTTGCACGAATCTGGACAGGGGAAGGCTTTTTATAAAATGGCATGATGCTGTTTATATGGAAATAAAATGTCCTGAGAAAACTTAAAAGAAAAAGAAAGAGGACTTACATTACCTCTTTTCAAGTTAGTAAGATGTGGCATAAAAAAATGCAGACAATGAAACAGAGGAGACCCCCCCAAAGCAACCCACTCATAGGTCATCAGTTGAGTTTTGATGTGATAACAAGGCTTAGTGAATAGGGACAGGATTAACCTTTCAGCAATTGGTGCCCGAGATAACTAGACACCTGTGTGGGGGAAAAAAAAAGAATGACCTCGTCTTGGTAATACACCCTGTAATCCCAGCACTGTGGAGGTGGGGGCAGGTGCAAATGTGTGTATGTGCACATGTGTGCAGGTGTGTGACTGTGTGTGCACAAGTGCATAGGTAGTGTGCATGCATGTGTGTGCACACATACGTGTGTACATGCATGCATCTAAAGGCAGAAGTCAAAGTCACTTTCCACCTTAATTTTTTGATGTAGAGTCAATTTAGAAACTCACCTAGACATGCTGGTCAGGAAGGCATAGGGATTCCCTGTCTCTGTCCCCCATTACTGGGATTAAGGATTCCGTCCACATCCTTACTGCAAACACCTTACCAGCCCGTAAATAAAACTGCATATTTATTTAGTAGAACTCAATAGCATCAACAGCATGAAAGTACAGTTTAGGAAAGAAAGGGGTTAATTAGACTTTAAGAATAGAATTTTGCTCATCAAAGACTAGTACAATAAAGATATCGTGGCCATCATGCACAGGATGAGCGATATCAACGCAATGAAAAACTTAGCCCTACAACATAGACTATCGCACGGCTGAGTACCAAGTAGACCAGAAACCTAAGAAAAACAATGCAAAATACTTGACAAATGTTTCACTAAAGATGATATACAGGCAACACTTGGGAAGCAGAGACAGGCAGATTTCTGAGTTCAAGGCTGCCTGGTCTACAGAGTGAGTTCCAGGACAGCCAGGGCTACACAGAGAAACCCTGTCTCAAAACAAACAAACAAAAAAACATGATATACAGGTGGCAAAAAAAGGAAAAATGTATAGAAAAGATACCATCTAATGTGATTATTCATTAGAATCAGGCAAACAATGGCCACATACGGTACAGTCTGCACTCACTAGAGTGACCAAAGCTTCAATATCTGAGCCTACCACAATCAGTAATAACTTTATTGTTAAAAACTAGGGAGCGTCAAACAAAACAACTGATAAATTAGGCACATAATGTTAAACACTTCTTCACGATGGAGAAGTCAAAACATTATAAAATAACCAAAAAAAAAAAAATGAAGTTTTGAAGTGTTAATGGGAAATGAAGGACAATGGGTTGCTTCATCGTGATAGACAAAGAATTCCTACAAACTATTTTAGCTCAAAAGAAAAAAGAGGACAAAGAGAAATGGTCACAACAACAGTATGAAAATATGTCCCTCCTCCTGTGTTACCAAGGAAAGAAAAAGCAACTACATCATGTTCATGAGTTAGCAAAATTCTGACAATCGTATACCACTACTAAAAGATATAACTGAATTAAAATGCAAATAAGTAAGTGTTGCTTTGAATGGAGCTATACAATATATGAACCCCCTAAATTAATTCCTAGTTTGAACACTATTAAAACATTATAGATGTCTATTCAAGTGCTCACTCAGAATTTTTAGTGATATTTGAATTCAGCATGATAAAGTATGAAAATCATTCCATTACTCTTCAGCCTAATGGGTAGTAAGTTGGCCATTTGGCGAAAAAAAATATTTCCAGGTGTTCAGAAGAATATGCTACTAATTTGGAAGCATAACTGATAATCCTGGGACACTTCATTATTTATTTCATTATTTAAAAAGTGAAATTAAACCACAAAGTTACCACCTGAAATCTGAACAAACTTGTTTGTTTTAAATAATTTACACACTGGGGAAATCATTAGATATACATTTTTTTTAAAGAAAGAAACAAAGGCACTGAAAAAATGCCACATTTAATTATAATCAGTGTGAAGAAAGCAAAGAAAACTGAATGTAACTTAAGTAAAAAATGAATTGGAAAATTACATTTGTAAGGCATGTGTCAGAGAACTGCCTGCCTTAATACCCGAGAAGCTCAAACACATTATTTCAGATTGGAAAGGGGTAATGTAATTAGAATAGATAATTATGCCAAAGAAAGGTTTTTAAGTGGCCAGCAACCACTAAAAGATATTCTTTCTGACTTATGGTCAAAGCAATGTAAATAAAAGTAATGGCACACTGATAGATTGGCAAAGGGAAAAGTGATCAAAATCTATAACAAGAAAAGAATAATTGGACATTTATGATTGACTGATGAACATTTCAGTTCCTCAGCTCTGATTGGAGATCATTTGTGAAGGAAGACAGGAATGACAGGGAAAAGCCATAGGAATGAAGGAAAGAGAAAAGAAAGGAAGAAAGGGGAACATGGAAATCAGCATTACTTTCCTAAAACATTATTTAAGAAAGAAATGGACTAAAAAGGCAATAAATAATAACCTTGTATATTTGAATATTTAAAAGATTAATATTTAGAAGCAGTAAATATGAACAGTGAGGCAATGTTAATATGTTATCAGTATGTGTTTCAAATTCTACCAGCAAACTATTAGTTGTAATGTGCAAAAAAAGGTGCCCAGAGAGATCTCTCCACTGAGAAAAGTTCCACCAGCATCCAGGCCAAGAGCACTGGCTGCGTTTCCAGAGGATATAGGTTTGATTCCCAGCTAGCTCCTCTTGGGAGAAATATTAAAAATGAATCCACCTCGCAAACTCTCTTTCCCGCCGGACCACGTTCTAGCACCAGTACCAGACGGCCACAACACTGCGTCCCGGCAGGCTCTTGCTACTTTCTCCCAGCTAGCAGCATTATCTTGCTTACATACAACGTTCTACACCCCAGAATGAGTATCTAGCGCCTCGTACCTGGTAAAGCATGACTCTTAAGGCTTAATTATCCAATCAGGTTTGTATATCAGTAAGAACACAATTTACAAGATGCCAATACAATAATTTCAGAGCTAAATGATAAAAACAATTTTATAACCCAATTATTCTAACCTTGTAATATTTTTAGCTACCTGTGGCTGACTAAAGCCACGCGGGGTCTTGATCATCATCTTCACCAGCCTCCATGATGATTTTTTTCTCCCTTCCTCCCTTCTCGCTTTTCACTCCTATAACTCTAGCTCCACCTCTCTATTCCTGTCCATTCACAGGCCTGTCACTGCTCTAATGTGATTGGACAGAGAAAATGCTGCAACAAGCTCCCTCATAGCGACTCAACCATCTGTAACTCCAGGAGTACCACAGGCACATAGCTTACATACCTGCATGCAGTCAAAACATCCAAACACATAAAATAAAAATAAGATATTTTAAGAAAAGAAAGGGGCAGAAGACAGCAAAGCAATAAGCCTCATCCTAAAGGTGAAATAAAAAAACCATAAGATTCTTAAGGTAGGGTAAAAAGAGAAGATTCAAAATTAACTATTGTAATAGAGGACCGTTCAAGGGGCAATCCAAAGCAGTTTCAATAAATCTGTGTTCGCGGCCAGGATTCATTCACTCATCCTTTTGGTCCAAATCCAGTCAGATATTATCTTCAGGTGCAGCATTTGGCACTGAGGTAAACATTAAAATTAACTGTTTATTGGTGCTTAATCCCATCAGAGCTGTGTTCCAGCTCTGACCCTGGTTTGTGTCTATGAGGAAGTGCCAAGCCAGACTGAATTGTGATCTCCCCAAGACTCAAGAAATGTCATCAAAGAGATGAAAGTGGCCAGCTACCAGTCACATGGATCTTGCCATAAGCAAACTCTAAATATTTAAAGAAAGGATTTTAAGTTCCCAGTAGGCTTAACCAGTATGGCAGGAAAAGATTAACCTATACAATATCCAACTTCATAGACACTCCATGCTAATACACTTCAGATGGCTAACATTTTAACCCAGCCCATCCCACTCAGAGAAGTTTTCACACTAAGAAAGTCTTGGATATGTATAAATACTTATACTAACAAATTTTAACACAAGAGTGTTATGTGTATAGAAACTAAAAAGAGTCAAAACATACTAAATGTCCTAATGATAGTAGAGGACCACAGTGAAGTATATTTAGATGTAGGCATTGAATAAGGAAGTGGAAACCCAGTTAACTCTGTTTTCAAAACAAAAGTAATATTCAGGGAGAGCCAGTGTCCTTAAGCATCCTTACGGATAAAGAGATCAGGTTCTCTGTCTGGATACACTCACAAGTCTTGGTGGGACTTTGTGGCAATGATTATTTCTGGAAATGCCTCCTATAAGCTTTATGAAGCACTGCCACAAGGTTGCAGACAGTTCTGCAGTTAAAAAACATCTATACCTCTCTCAGAGAATGAGGCTTTGGTTTACAGCACCCACATGTAGGCTCACAGCCAGCTATAACTACCGTTCCAGGGAATCCAATGTCCTCTTCAGTCTTCTCAGGCACCTGAATGCATAAACTCACATGGGCAACCCACACACAAAGAGATAAATAAGCAATAAAACAACTGAATTTAAGAAGCATTTGGTGTTCACTGGCAGTGTACCATCAGTGTTGGACTTAGAAATGGCTTAATTGTATATGGGATGTATAGCAGACACTGGCAGGCTACCTTCTCAACTGTATGCCGCGTGTGACCACTGGAGTTTCCCTGTCTTCTTGACTACCGTGGCCTTATGCCTCCTGCATCTAGGACTTTGATATTGAAATACTCCCCTGGTCCAGCTTTCCAAGCTTGTCAAATAATTATCAATCAACACTACAGATCTCAGAGCGTATCATTTTTAAAATAGCTCAGGAAAATGTTGGCATATAGGAAAATGCGTGTGTGTGTGTGTGTGTGTGTGTGTGTGTGTGTGTGTGTGTGTGCTCGCGCACTCAAACACATCATACACAACTTGAGCTCACTTTGTAAATCCCATTTGTAAACGGCACATGTATAAAAAGTCTGAATGTTGTTCCAGAGAGTTATCATCACATGACCTAGGCCATGCCACAAGCATTGTACTTAGAAAACATTCATTCTTTGGTTTGGACTGGGGAAGAACATGTGATTAAAAACTGGTTACACTAAAAAGTAAAAAGTAGGATTGCATGAATCATATTATTGTATGTGATCCAAAAATAGATACCTTATTATTTCTAATATGGAAAAGAGCCAATAAAAATCCCTGAGGAAGGAATCCATAGATACTCTGCAAGGTCAGAGCACAGCCTTCTCAACTACAACTGTCTTCTTTTTCCTAAACCCATTTGCCCACTTTAATCGTCAATACCACTTTATTGTAATTATAGTGCCTCATGGTAAGTATTGTTACAATTATTTTTTTACCCTTGTCATAAAGTTCAATTTTGCTAAGAGTGTTTTATCATAGCTATAATAATCCTGTGTCATGTAAAGTCCAATATACATCTGAGTCAAAATGGAGTTGATGGTAAAATAGCAGCAGCCCTTTAAAAACATCTTTCTAAAAATAGAAAGCCAAGAGTTTTCACTTCCGTAGCCATAATGATCATTACCTTGACATGGAGTGGTCTGTGGCTGTATTGCTCACAATTACATAGGTCAATACTGTGGGCAAGCTTCCTCTGGGTGATTCTTCAGCACCACAGAGCTCTTCCTGAAAGCAGCCACTTGACTGCGATTCAGTTGGTAAGTTGGATGGGTTTAAAATGCCAAGAATGTTAATTCTTCACACATCTGTCCCTCTTCCCTGTCCCTCTTTCCCCTCTCCCTTTTCCTGTGTCTCCTAACCCCTTCCCTTCATCTCAACTGTCCTGAGCATTATGCTCTCAGGAAGATCAGAAAGCTGTAGAAACTCAGGGAACCTTCTGGATTCCAGGAGGAAATATTCTGAGAAAACTAGGGAAACTGCCATTCTCTCAAACAAGTGACATCGCTTTCCTTCTCGGAGCCCTCTATAGCCTTGGCTGGCTACACAGCCTTCCAATATGCTTTTTAGACTGCCTGTACGTGAGCTCCTTAAAGCCTCTACTTCACGACCTCACTAATTCCTCTCCCCTCAATTATGTGTTCTCTTGTAAAGCAAGGACCATGCTTTACCCTCCATGGCAACCCCAGCACTAGCAGCATCCAGCACGAACAGTCATGCAGCATTTATTCGGTTGGTTATCATCTTTCAGGGCCACGAGACCATCAACTTTTGGCTACAGCCCTGTAAGAAAGAGAGAGAACAAATGCAGGATGAGTCAGTGTGCTTGTTACTTGGCCTGTTGCAAGACCCAACTTAAAGGAAGCAGGAGCTCGTATACCTCACATATAGAGGTTATCATCATTGACGATGAGAAGGCATTGTGGCAGGAACTCGAGGCTGCTTGCTGAAATCTGGACAGGAAGGACCAGGATAGAGGCTAAATTCCAGCATGCCACTTCCTCCAGCCAGACTCCACAGTCCAGAGACTCAACGACGTCCATGAATAACGCCAATAGCTGGGGCCTAAGCCTTCAGACGCAACAGCCTGTGGGGGCCACATCCCATGTGAGCTACACTCGGTAGCTAGCTTTCAGGCTCAGTCGCCACCACATTACTTGAACTGTGACCCTCCAGGTGGTCCTCCCCCTCTGTGTGTCATCAATACCAGCAGCTTCCGGGGCGCTGTAGCTCCCATCATGCATTCTGCTGACTTTACCTTCTGTGGCATTGAATTAAAAGGTCTGGGACTTTCAGAATCACCACAACTCAGAGCTAGAAAGTGCTCAGTGCATTTTACACAAGGGAAACCAATCCAGAGGTAGGGGAGTATAGCAGATCCTGACCCAGATCTTGAGCCTCCTGACTGACAAGTGACATCTCTTTCCTTCTCGGAGCCCTCTATAGTCTTTCTAGTTCTCTACTTTGTGTGGAAGTATCCCAGCATGGTGCTAGGATTGATAGATGCAACTTCCTGCTGGCTTTGAGCTTTCCATCCCAAGTCTGCTAATGGTATGCAAACAAGCAAATCTGAAAGAGGGCCCCAATTTTCCATTCATCTTTCTATTCTGGTTCCACATGCCACAGCAGAGAGCATTTGGTGGGGGCTGGAGAGGTGAGAAGAGAATCCACCGTGTGCAGATCTGCACCGCCGCTCAGCAGGGCTGTCAGTAATGTCTTACTTAGCACACTGTCAGAGCGTTCTCCTTCGGTTCACCTCGGCCGCTGCGATAACACTCCATAAGAAATAATACCATCTGTTAAAACACACAAGGCAGGGAGACGCAGCTGCTGTCATTGCACAAAGATGGAATTAGCCAATACTGAGCACTTGCTTCCCTTTTAAATTTCACAATTAAAATTTCAGTCTCGCTTTATTTGCACCACAGAAGTCACCACAACACTGAGCCTGTTGAAGTAACAACACCGCTCTCTTGATGAAAACACAGAAGAGAAGTTTAGCTGGGGATAATGGTAATTGTTACCCTGTTGCCTTTTTTATAAATCTGTTTTAAGTCCTTTGAGGCCCTTAGCATCCCACTTAGCGGTATTAGAATGGATTTGCACACTGCGCGCCCATCCACGATGCCTTAGTAGCTAGTTAAAAATTACAGAGTGAGGCTTAGAGTTGACGAAATATGGTCATTATACTCCGTGCCTAACATGTGTTTCTTCTCCTTGGTAGAAAACTTAACAGAAAGGAAGGTGCCCAGCTCACACGAAGACAGGTTTCTAATTTAAACAGAGTTGAAATTATGCCTCTCAGCTTTTCTTCCATTCACTGGAACGGAGCAGATTGCTGGCTAAACAGCAGAAGGGTGGACCTATTCAGAGCATAGCGGCTGAGCTAACTCTTCAAAAAGCTGTAAGAGATCAACCATTGCCTTGGCCATACTCCATCATGAGGGTGGCAGCAAGCTGGTGCTTCTCTCTTAGATGCATTTTTTTTTTAGGAATAAAACTGTAGACTAAATTTTCTAGAGGCCAACAACAGGCAGAGCTGACTTCTTCAGATCTCTGATAAGCAACTTTCTTTCAAGGAAGAACAAAATCCGTGACCCTAAAGGGGGGGCTTGAATTCTCAGTTCCTCTCCAGCTTTTGACCTGTTTATGAATCATCCAGTATGACCACAAATGGTCAACACAAGCATGCGTGTCTAAATATTTGCTAGTTAATGCCCAGAAAAGAAAGTGCAAGTATCTACCCTTCTCTTGTTGTCTATGGTAGCTTCACCATCTACAGGGATGAGGCTGAATAACCATCATCTGAAACTTTGAAACCTAGAACCCAAAATGCTTCCGAATCTAAAGGACACTTCAAGCACTGATATGATTCACAAAAGTGGGGAAGCCCACACCAGTCCTCATGAGTGTAGCCTCAGTGCAAACACAGGTATACTAAAGATAAAGACCATAAAGAAGATAAGATGCACATGAAGTACACTTATCCTCCGTCAACTTGGGTCTTGACTTTTCCATGTGTGTTTCTCTAAGTTTTCAGTGCCAGGTCTGAATTCCCTCTTATTAAACAAGCCTTAAGTCCAACTAGACAGTTGTTGGTTAACCCCAAGATAAAAGTGCTCCTATTGCATCACTGGGGTTACCCTGCTGGTCCAGATGTTGTGTTTCATAGGCTTTGTAGTACAGTAGAAATAGTTTGCTTTTCTCCCTTAGAAGCTTGCAGAGCACCTTCTGATACTAAAAGATTTCTCACTATCAAGGACTTTAGGTAATATGCTCCCAGTATATAGTTATTTTTAGTGATGTATCTTAATTATCTGTTTCATAAACAAAATCATCCATATACTACTTAGTGGATAAAATGGCTCTCAAATGACCTAGTAAAGGCCCATCATAAAAAAATAATGTTTATTCTAAACTTGGCAGTCAATATATATAAGCCTTTATAGAAAAATTAGGTATCAAATACCATAAAATTGGCACTTAATCAGAAAATATTTTATATATTAATTTTTAATTTATATACAGCTTCCCAGTCAGTGACAATCCTTCCGGATGAAGACCATACATTACCTTTTCAGTGCCTCACAAAGTACAACAAAGCACCACCCGTAAGTCCTAGCTGCCTAAGGCTAACCCCCTGAGACTCTCAAGAGGCTTCGATGCTGGGTGTTCTAAGTTTTAGCAATTACTGAATATTCCTGTTCAGTTAGAAAAGCTAACAAAATTATTGTCTCAATATATTGTCACAATATACACAGAGTCCTCCTGGCTCCATTGTCCAAAGCCATGGTGAATGAAATGATGTCTGATGTATGCTACAGAGAGAAAACAGGCTGCAAGACCCTTGATGTCCTTGGAAACAAAGGGTGCCATTTAGAAAGAAACCATAGTCTGTAAATAAAATTCACAATCAAGGCTCCAGGCTCACAAATAGCAATGACTCCATCCCTGGTCACTGACTGAATCAGGCACAGCCAGGGCTCCAGTGAGCACCACCCAGAGAGGAACCCCTGAACTTCATTCATTTGAAAGGATTCTGTTCTGTTTTAAGAATCAAATCAGGGAAGAGGGTCTTCTAGGCAGTGCAGCAATCTTCTTAACTGAAACACTGTCTATAATTTGATAAGATAGCCTGTAATAATAGTGATCATTTTGTGTCTTGCCTACAAACCAGAGCTCTGAAACCAGTGTTCAACCACCCTGTATTAGAAGCAACCTCCTTTTCTGAGACAAGTCTAAAAAGCCATATAACCATGATAGAAAGCCCATAGCTAAGAAGCTGTAAAAAGGCAGAAATTACTGCTCTCTGCACAATGTAAGAAACCATCTAATGGGTCTCAGAGAGGAAAACATACACACAATATGTTCCATTTCTCATTCCCTCCCCCACTGGTCCATCTCTTCCTAGCTCTTTATTTTCCTCTCTACTCTCCTGCTCCAGTTCTCTGTTGGGTCTCATAGACTCACCCTGCATCTACACCAAGACTAGGGTTCTAACAAGACATTTAGCATAATCACTTCACATAATGTATGAACACTGATGAAATTACACACTGGGGGTAAACATATACAAACCTTTCTCCCCTTGATCCAGAGTAATAATTGGAGGAAAAACCTCTAAGTGCAAATGAAATGAAATAAAACCTTGCCTACTTTAGAGTTTAGGTTTGCCTCAGTTATAATTGCTTTTTTTTTCATTCTTAACTCTTTTCCCTAAGAATGAATAGCTTACTGCAAGTTAAAACATGGAAGAGAATAAATTTAACGATGGAAGGGACTCAGCACTGGCTTTAAGTCTGCCTCTGTATCCATCCAGCTGCGGTAGGATGGGATAAGTAAGGAATAACTTAGGTGAGCTGAAGCCTCATACCAGCTCACTTACATCTATGCATGAGCACAGACCAGATGTTTCTGTGGCAGTTAAGAGGTTTGAACGGAAGCGATCATTCAGTGTGCAGCTGGAACACACAGCCCCGCCCGATTAAATAAGATGCTAGCTCGTTCAGATGGATCCCATCAAAACGGATGAGGTCTCATAGGGCTGCAAGTTTCTGTCAAGTTTTTAAAAGCCTTCAAATCTGACAAATTATTCCCACCTCCATCCAGCCAAACTGCTTTCCACACCAGACTTAGCTATCTGCTGCAATTAGTATATGGCAATTGTGTCATACTTCCGAATAGTGATATGGCTTCTTCACCCGCATTTGGAAAGCAACAAGTGATCAAGTGCTTGCCCCACCCTGTCGTGTTTACAATAGAGCAACTAGTTGATAAACTCTACGGGATGACTTTCAGAAACGTCCATTTAGGCTCACTTGCTCTAGCAGCTTCTTCATACTTAACTAATTACCACTCCAATTTTGCATCAATTAGACTTACCCTGAAAATCCACCCGGGGTTTTATTCCTGTGCACTTAATAATCATAATCATATTATTGTAATATCTTTAATATTTTACGAAATAACTCAGCTACTGGAAACTATTATCCCCACACCATGCCCATCCTGTTTGTTCAGCAGCAGACTCCTAAAAGAATACAAAATTTGTTAGTCAAAAAATGTACTTTAGAATGCTACCTAATTTTCCCATTTCAGTGAGATATGGAGAGCCTTGTAACTCAGGTAAACAAGCAATATGTTCACCCTGAAAACAGAGCAGAGAGATCTGAATAATGAGATTTGGTTCTAAATCTTATGGTTCAACCAGTATGTCATTCAATTAACAGCGTGTAAATGAACTAACAAGAATACAAACTGACCTCCTGGGGTTAATAATTTCCATTTCTGTCATTGTCTGGAATCTATCCTAGATTTTCATGCTACAAAAACAAACATAAGAATGAATTAAGAGGGCCTCCTCTCACACAATCTCTCCTCAAAAAAGAAAGAGTGAGCAAAACAAGACAGACACTCCTCCTCTCAATGGGCAAAGAGATACATTGTTGGTTGTATTAGACTTACATCAGTCAGGTGCTGAACAGATGAACTTCCATTGTTTATCCAAGCTTGATACCTGGCTCGGTGGCCAAAGCTGTTTTATGCCTAGGACTCATTTAAAAATCAAATAAAACCAAAATCCAGGCAGCACAGCATAGGAGGAGGAAGACAGAGACCTGTGGACCACCACACCACCCACGGCATAGGCAGGCCATAGACAGCTGCTAGCCACCGCACCACACAGCAGGGACAAAACATGTTATCCAAGGACTGACCAGCCATGTGGCCAGCCTGTAGCAGGAGCCAATACATGTGCAACTATGTGGTGGTCAGATAGGAGAGAAAGAATTGAAACGGCTTGAGCATTATGACGGGAGTCTGTTGTGAGTGGTTAGCCCCAACACCTGGAACCATGGTAAGGTCCCAGACCAAGGTCCCACTGAGGGCCCTGTCTGGGTCCTGAACAGCATAGCAGAGCTGACTCTAGTGATAAAGATGCAGGGAAGCCAGTCCTGGGAGCATGGGGGTTAGTCCCATCATTCCTCTGTGAAGAGGAGGTCTGGGGGTGGTGAGGGATGCCCTCTCTGCACTCTCACCCTTAGCCACCCGTGGCAGTCAGGAGATCTGACCCTAGGGTCATGAAAGAAGGTGATCTGGCTCTGCTCCTTACCACTCACAGCACTTGGGAGAGTGGAGCCTGCACATCAACTGGGCAGCACAGCAGTGCTCCAAAGCTACAGGATCTCTATGACACCGGGCAACAAGCATATAACTAGGAAGGAGTCCCAGTGAAGATCTAATATTGATGATGTCACAGAAGCCAGAGATCTCAAACCAAACCAATGACTCACTGCAGTGAACATTTGCAAGTGAAGATGTGTGGAAAGAGGAATATACTGTGTGACACATTGTGACATACTACAGCATCCATGAGGAGATGCTTTCTATGCTTTTTGTTGTTGTTGCTGCTGCTGCTGCTGCTGCTGTTGCTGTATTTTATTTTGTGGGTGAGGCTCCAAGAGCAAAGGGCAGATATGAGGGGGTAAGGAGATGAGTGGGACTGGGGTACATGATGTGAACCTCACAATGAATCAACTAAAAGATTCTCTTTTAAAAGGAAAAAAAGAAAGATTTATTGAGAATAAAGATGTGGGGCCTTTTATATAATTATTTCTCCTTTTTAAAGATTTCCCTTTGAGCTTTATGAAATTAAGTTCAACATTGCAGACTCTATGTTCACTGAAAGTACAAAGTATCAAGAAGTTTAAAACTTAAACTTCTGAGAAAAACTCTGCAGGTCACTAATCAAAGTCATTAAGCAGAAAGAAAGAAACAAACAAACAAGAGAGAAACAAAGAGTGAGGAGGAGACGGGAGAGAGAAAGATCTAGGTAGAATTTAAACACCCAGCATGCTTGTGGGATAAACCATCAAGAGGCACAAATACACACAGTTTATGCCGTAACCTAATAGATCATGTGCTAAAAGTCTATAGTGAGAATGCTTTTATCTTCATATCTATCACCGTGACCTCCAAAACTGTAGATATTGATACTCTAATCTTCAGTGTGGCTATGTTTGCAGACAGGCCTTTAAGTGCCCCTAAAAAGTAGGTTCCTGACCCCATATGCCTAGTGTCTTCAGACCAAGAGAAAGAGACACAGGGATGTATCCCCCACCATTCCTATGTGAAGTGTGTGGTGGCTGAGCATGGGCCAGCTGTCCAAAAGCCAAGAAGAGAAGCCTCATGGGAAATAATCTTGACCTTGCACTTTCAGCTTCCAGAATTGTGAGCAAATAATTTTTAGTCATTAAAATTACCTGAGCTGGGGCACTTTGTTATAGTACTGAATAGAGTTATATCCTATCTAAACTTGACAAAAACTTAGATAAATATATCTAAATTGATAGTTCTTCAACCAAGCCACCAGCTTTTGTTAAATTTACAAGAGAAAGATGAGAAATTAGCCACTAACCAGAACAACTTCTACCAGCACATTTTTATTAATATCAAAAGATGACCAAGTGCTCTGATTTCCTAATCCCCGCTCTCATATTAATGGATGGGAGCTCAGTAATGAGGACAGCAGAGAACCACCTGCCATCAGCCAGGTGCCTTCTACTGAGAGACAGGAGTAGCAAACATGCAAGCAAATAAACTGACTGAATAATTTTGACCATGAACACCGCCACGAGGAAACACTGCATTGGAGAACGAAGACAGACAGGAATGCATGGCAGGATGCCTTTTCATGAATGTGGTAACTGATCAGAGACTTGAACAAGGTGACAATGAGAGAGAGGAACATCAAGGGAGATAGGTGACTCTGAGGGAAACACAAGCTTAGTTGTCTCATTTAAGGGTCAGAAAAAGAAGAGTGTTCCTGGGGAGCAGTGAGAATCAGGGCAAGCTACCCTTGATGCAGGCGGTAGTGAGGCCAAAGGAAGAATTAAGAGTGTCTAGTGACTTGCAAAGCTTCAAGACAGTTTTAAAGATGGAAGAAATTATGTGATTTCATATTATACATATATATGTAATATATGATATATTTTACTATTGTTTTAACTATTAGAAGGTGAATGACAGAGAGGTCATGCTAGGAGTCCATCAGGGTAACAACTCACTGAGGATGGTAAAGACCTCGGTTAGACATTTTAGAACAGTCAACAAGTATTCTAATGGTGGTATAGGTTGAGTGAAAAACATACAGATTGTGAAGGAGTTCTTGGACTCCGGGCCCAAGAGAACAGACAGATGACAAGGGATTGGTGTTCCTCCACAGCACACAATGGCAGCTTGGAGAAGCTGTTCATTCAGCCAATACTTGTGCATGGAAAGGAAGTTGAGAAATGTTGGAGAACAGGAGAGAAGATGAAGGGAAAGATGGGATGGAAGTGAAGGGAAAGGGATGGGAAGGAGGAAGCTTGGGATGGAAAGGAGGAAGGAGACAAGGAAGGAAAGAAAGGAGGGAAGGAAGGAAGGACAGAAGGGAGAGAGGGAGGGAGGGAGGGAGGGAGAGTGGGTGGGTGGGAAATTCTTTACAGCTTTACCAACAAAGAAAATGTTCCTGTGTTTTATAAATGCACAGCCACGTAAACAGAGTAACCCCTGAGTCTTTCAGTGTGCATTATGTGTACATTCAATGTACCCCATGTAATTGATATGATTATTATACCCAACAACCATGATGCACTGCAAGATTTCCTAGGGCATTTTCTCCTTTTTAAAAAATTATCTATTTACTTTACATTCCAATAACAGCCCCCTCTGCTTCAAGTACCCCCTCACATAAATCCTCCCGTTTCCTCTTCCCTTCTCTGAGAAGAGGGAACTCCCATCAGGTATCACCCCACCCCAGCCCCCTCTGGCACATCAAGTCACTGCAGAGCTAAGTGCATCCTCCCTGGCTGAGGCCAGACAAGGTGGCCCAGTTAGGGGAACTGAATCCACAGGCAGGCAACAGAGTCAGGGACAATCCCTGCTCCTGTTGTTGGAGGCCCCACATGAAGACCAAGCTGCACATCTGCTACATATGTGAAGTAGCCTAGGTCCAGCCCATGCTCGCTCTTTGGTTGGTGTTTCAGTCTCTGGGAGCCCCCAAGGGTTGACTCTGCTGTCTGCCTGTAGAGTCTTAGGACATTTCTTAAAAGGGCTGCGGATGTGGCTCAGCTGGTAGAGGGCTTGCCTAGGCTAGGAAGCCTTGGGTTTGATCCCCAGTACCATGAAAAACTGAATGTGAAATATCATTTATGTTACATGGCACTCTTCAGAACCAACTTTTAATTATTTAACCCAAATGTTCTTCCTTTAACGCTCTCTTTAAATACCTTGTTTATTGCATTACTAAACTTGAACAGAAACCAATTTTGAAACCCAAGGCTCAAACATGCCACTTCAGAGCTCAGCATCCAGAGAATTCCACAGTGACACAATGAATGACCACTGTCATTATTCTCACCAAAGAAAATACAAAAATAAGTATTAACTCAAAAGCTGGAGAAATATTTTAATTATGCATAAAATTTTGCATACATGTCAATCAGGAGTGTATGTGGTTTGTTTTAAATTGATTATAATATGCTCATTTTAAGTATTGTTTTCCCAACTCTTTGTAAACAGAAACACTTGAAAACATATTCCACTGGGCAATATTGATCCTGGGGTAAGGAGGAGCCTACTGAGCCCTGATCATCAGCATCGGGGTAGGAATGGTCCCCACAAGATCAATAGGCCGTGGGATGGAGAGAGTGTGTACGTGCTTCAGAAGGATGTGGGCCTTACAGCAGAGGGGCAGCTGGAAAAGTTACTGAAAGAAATAGTTCAGAGTCTCAATTCAGCAACAAAGGCAAGCAGCTCTGAAAGAAGAGCTTTTGTCTGCAAAAGAAAAAAGAAAAAAAGAAGAAAAAGAATGTATGGGGTGAGGGACAAAAACATTTTTTTTTAAAGTGCAGGCTCTGGAGAGGGGGTTGGGAAGGGACAAGATGGCGCCTGCCTTCGTACCACTCTCTGGAAACTCAGGAAGTCCCACAACTCAGCGCCACCCTAAGCAATGGATGCCCTGGCAAATTTTCACCAAACACACTTCCCTGTGGAATGTCTTGACAAGTTCTCTAGCAGAGAAAACGTCCCCAACCTGTAGATCCAGAGAAGCATCTTACAAACACACCGTCTGGGCCTGCCTATACTTAAAAACAACAACCACAAAAACCTCAAACCTCTACCTTTCTCTTCTGTCGTTTAAACTGTGCAGATCGGTTATGAAGCTTTGGCATAGAAAAGTGGATCAAGGGATCTGATCAAATGTGTAGCGATTTATCAAGCAGTCGCCTACTGTTTACTACAAAGAAGACATTTTATAAACAAGTGTGACAAAGTTTTCTCATAGAAGAACATAGAAGAGAGAAGGGAAGGAAGGGGGAAAGGAAAGAAGGAGAGGGAGGGAGAGATAAAGGGGTAAATAAAGAAAATATAGCTGCAGTTATTAAACTAATGTTTACTGCACTAATTAGCCTCTCCTAGCGGGTCTGCTGATGTGTTTATTCTAGTTACACTGCCTGATATGACAGGGATACCCACACAACACACCAGAAGCATCTTTTTTCTTTTGTTTTTCATGTTTTTCTTCCCTTCATACTGAAAAGAACACAAGAGCGCATGCGAGGAGAGATCCAAGAATTCATTATTTTGTCTCCTACTGCTTTGGATGTTCAACATTTTTCGAATAAATAGGAAATCATAAATTAGCTTGTAGCAAAACAGAATTAATTGAATGTCTTAAGTAGGATCATCAAACCAAGGTTTGAGTCGATTTATCTGCCTAAGATTCTGCTAATGTGGTTTCAGCTCATTAGGGTGAGAGTTGATGCTGGAGATGGGACGTTATTAAACATCAAAAGGGAGAAATAAGAGACCAGAAAAATCTGGCTTTCTCTCTTTTAGCAAGAGAATGTCTCGAAGACTACCTAGAGTGTAAGATAATGCTAAATCCACTACCTTCTGAGCAGGAATCTGTGGCTGGAAAAGCGAAGACATTCCCTAGGCATTTACTCACTTATGAACGTGAAGAAATCTCAGCCTTTTCTTCACTGACAGGTCCTGGGCTCAAAATACCTTAAAGACATTTCAGGACCAGCAAGTAGGGGTGAGTATAGAACAGTGTTGTTCACACACACACACACACACACACACACACACACACACACACACGCACGCACCTTCTCTTTCTCTCTCTCTCCTTCTCTCTCTCTCTATATACATATATATGTGTGTGTATATATATATATATATATAGTGTGTGTGTGTGTGTGTGTGTGTGTGTCCTTGATAGAGGGAACCTCAGTTAAGAAAATGCTTTTATAAGATCTGGCTGTAGGCAAGCCTGTAGGGCATTTTCTCATTTAGTGATTAATGGAGAAGGGCCCACCCCATAGTGAATGGTCCCATCACTGGGGTGGTGGTCATAAGTTTAATAAGAAAGCAGGCTGAACAAGCCATATGGAGCAAGCCAATAAGCAGCACCCCTCCATGGTCTCTGCACCAGCTCCTGCCCTCAGGTTCCTGCCTGTGTGAGTTCCTCTCTTGACTTCTTTCGATGATGAACAGTGTTGTGGAAGCATAAGCCAAATAAGCCCTTCCTCCGCACTTGCTGTTGGTCATGGTGTGCAACCATTCAGGCTTTTCTATGTCGCCCTTGTTCCTGAATAATGACGTGGAGGGTTTTGTTTATTTGCAATGCTTTTGGCCTTAGCTTGGGCTTGCTCCCCAACTAGTACTTAACTTATAATAACCCATTTATAGTATTTTATGTCTGTCACATAGCTGGTTACCTCTTCTCAGTTTTATATATCTGACTATCCAAGTATGGGTGGCTAATTTCCCATACCTCTCTCTTTCCCAGGGTTTCTCCCCCTCCCCCTACTCTTCCTCCTCCCTTTCTCTCTCTCTCTCTCTCTCTCTCTCTCTCTCTCTCTCTCTCTCTCTCTCTCTCTCTCTCTCTCTCTCTGCCAGATGTCCTACCTTACCATCCGGTCTTTTGCTATAGGCCATTGACTTTTTATTTTAATCAACCAGAAAGTGCTTTAGGCAAGCGAAGAAGGACAGAGACCCATCTTCACACAGTATACAAAAACATCACTCCAACAATGGTGTTTCATCATAGTGATAGAAACCCTAACAAAGTCATATGAGAAAATATAATACATTCTATATAAATGTGTTAACGTGGATAGGCTGATATTCTGATTGTTCTGTGGGCGTTTTTTCTGGCATCAAAGTGAAACAAAAATAATGGTACATAGTAGGAAAAGAAGAGAGCAGAGTGTGAGCCAAGGGGACTTTGCCTGAACTTCCAGTAATGAAATCAACAATAGTTTGTATTGTTCCACGAAATGTTCCCACAAAAGAAGCTAGGACAGTGACAGAGTGGTCTACCTGATCTCAGTCAGTCAACTTGTGAATAATTGTCCCATACTAGTCTCACCTTTAGTTTTTATTCACAGTCAAGATAACTTCTTAGAATTGCATAATATAACTGCATGAAATAAGTAGCAATAAGTTAAAAAAAAACCTAGATGATGCTGTATTGAGGCTGTTCTAATATTTGCACCCAAAATCACATTTTATGAGATTTATGCATGCATCCATGAGGACATTTCATTTAATATATTGCCAAGGTTGTATTGCCAGGATAAAATAACCAAACAGCAGTCCAACTATTGTTCAACAGAAACATAAAGTCACTTATTCAAAATAACCACAAGTAACTTGTGGAACTTCTAAGGTCTGATGCTCTTCTGCACAAAATTCAGAGAACAGAAACATCGACAATATAGATTTGCTGTGGGTATTCCAACAGACGGTGCCTTATAAATTCTGGATACAATGCCAAGCACATAATAAGTACTTAATATAAGTCATTATTCTGTAGATAATTTCTCAACTCTCATATCACTTAGCTTTTAGTATACCCAAAGGTAGGATAATAGGACACAGATGCTAACTTCTTCTAGCAATTTTGAATACACACAAATAGGTACTTTTTTATCATGTTTTTAAAGCTTCATAAGTTTCAAAGCAGATACAAAAACTTAGGTAGTTTTCATTTCCCTATTATGGTGCTGATTTTTAAAAAAAATATATAAGACAACTTTGAACACACGAAAGTTATGACATTTCTGAGCCATGCCACATATGTTAGGCACAGCCTCAAGACAGTTACAGGTTAATGTGTCTAATTCTGTAGCAGCAATTATAGTAAAACTATGTATGTAAAAATTGCTGTCATTTGACAGGGGGTATTCCATCTAAAGACATGACTCTTGTGGCAAACCATCCCTTTGTGTTTCACCATAGTATGCCTTAAAAATGTTTTCAACTTTTTTCTTATTTCTTCTTGAGTAATGATTACAGTTAGTTTAAACTTCTAAAGTTTACTCTCTCATTTTGGGAAGTGTTGATTGTTGCCATAATTAGCAATGACCTTGTCCAAATGTGGAAAACAAAAGATTGTTTATTTGGGGTGAAGTTTACATTTATGATCAGCTAAATCTTTCTCCAGTGGCTCTGATCTCCCTCTCTGGTACTACGAGAAAGCAACTTTGGTTAGTTGCTTCCCCTGTCATCTGAACAGACCTTGCAATAACAGCAAATGGTCCTTGGAAATCGCAACCCCATTAGGCTGCTGTTCAAATGGCTTTTAGGGTTGTGATAATAGAAGACACTCCTAATAACTGGTGACTCCATAAGACCCTGCCCAGAAGGCCTCCAAATGGCAGCACACCATTTAAATTTTAATCTGGAAAGGGTGGAAATGATGAGATTCCAGCTGGGAACCTTCTGGTCAGTGGACCAATTCAGTGTCCCCATTCAATGCCCCAAAGCTTTGCTGAATCAATGAGCGCATCCAGCCTTCTCGCTCCTTTCCCCTGATTCCAGGGGCTATCGCAGGGTTGGGGCTATGGATTTCCTTTTCCTCCCACTGAAACTATAGCGGAGCCAATTCTCATGTTGCTGTGATACATCCAAATCCACTTGTGCATGACATCAGCAAAATGACACTTCTGTCATCTTGACAAGCGATAACTTCCTGAACTTTGTTCCTTCCATGTGCAAAGCAGGCTAAGGGACACAGTTGCCCACATTTAGCAGCAAATGAAAGCTGGCAGGTGCCGGTGAGAGGCAGGATGAGAACAGTTCATTTTTTCCCTACAATAAGCAATAACCCTTACGATAACAACACAACATGAGTTAAATAGCTGAAGGTGACATCAGTGGGACCCTGTGTGCATGGAAAGGAACAGCTGGCCATGTGGGTAATCAGCGCATGTCATTACATGGGAAGCCTACCCCCAGCCTACTACCAACTTGTATTTCCTGCATGTTTGGGCCGTTAAATACAACAGATGAGAGTGTATCATCAGAGGACATGGGAGACAGAGCTCTAGACTCTAATACTTGGGGATGCCAGACCTGATTTCCAATGGGAAGGGAAGAATTTGCTAACCAGAATAAAGATGAGAAGAAAACATGAAAGACTCCAGTAATACCCTTCAAACTTCTGACTTAATTATTCTAACAGGAAACTTTTTAGTCCCAATAGACACCAGTGGATCATCTCTCAGACCAGGAGTGTGGATGTAACAAAAAGAGAAACATTAATATCTGGGTGCCTGGAACCCTCAAGAGTCCAAACTTGGGTGCTTCTACTGGATTCCATTAAGAAACCTCTTTCAGGACCCCAGCACCCTCAACCGCAGAATTACGAAGTTGTTTTGGTTGGTTCTTCTTCTTTTTTTTAATACCACACACAAGAGCACATTTCTTCAAGGTAGAAATGGGAATAAAAACCAGTGTTTTGGAATTTTTCTTTGCAGATAGTCATCAAATGAGGTACAATATTTGCTAACAGAGGGTAATTTGAATTATCCACGGATAGTTCAAAAACACAAAGAGTTCATTACCCAGATATCTCTATTTAAAACAGATTTGCCTGTGTTCATCAGTGCAGGCACACATGGCTGGGAAATGGCAAAGTGCCAGAATGAAACTACTCCTAATTTTCAGAGGAGGCCACCAGCTAATTACACAGACTGCAGGTGTGAAGAGAGAAGCTCAAAGTAATCAATAGCGGTAATTAATCTGCTAGACTGGAGCTAAAGAGCTAACAGCTGGACATCAGGAATGGACACATGCAACAAGATCAGCAATAATTACCTCTTTAAATATTGAATTTCCATAGCAACAATTAGGCGTATAAATAAAGGCTGGAAACCAAGGCTTCCAGGCATGACACTGCATGGCAAACACAACATCCCCCAAATCAACCTTTTTAATAAAACACCAACAATGTGCCTAAGCTGGGTCAACCGATTTCCAGGGTTGGAAGAAGCTCACTAGAACTCCTCCAGCGAAGCCATCTTGTCTGTCTGCTGTGGATGACGAGATCCCTGGACCACAAAGATGGCTCTAGAAGTTTGTGTTGGGAAAGATACCAAATGCCCTTCGCATCACAAGAGAGCTTCCAGCTTGACAATACATTTCCTTTTATCTATTAAACATTTCTTATAAAAGAAAAAATTCTTGGTTGGTGGTTGAGACCCTGGGAGCTCCGAGGGTACTAGTTAGTTCATATTGTTGTTCCTCCT
>NW_022196913.1:52168645-52207778 GCF_008632895.1 Mastomys coucha | reverse complement strand
ATGTAAGCCTCTAATCGTATTTGAAAAGTGATTAAGAAACATAAAAAAAAAAAAGAAAAAGAAAAATTCTTAAGTTCAGAAAGGTGGTTCTGTGAGTAAAGTGCTTGCTACACATTGTATCTTAAACGATAAGAGTGTTTGTCGGGCTTCAGGTCAGATCCCCAGTACCTGCATAAATGCTGGGCATGTAGCATGTGCCTATAATCCCAATACCAGAGGGAGAGAGAGAGCAGATCCAGGGGCTCACTGGTCACCCAGCCTAGCCCAAATAGTGAGGTCCAAGTTCAGTTAGGGACCCTGTCTCAAAATATAAGGTGCAAACCTTCCCATTGGGAGAGATTGTTTGTCCTCTGAGACTGTAAGCTAAAATAAACTCTCCCTTAAAAATATAAAGTAAGAGCTGGAGAGATGGTTCAGCGAGTAAGAGCACCGACTGCTCTTCCAAAGGTCCTGAGTTCGAATCCCAGCAACCACATGGTGGCTCACAACCATCTGTAATGAGATCTGACGCCCTCTTCTGGTGTGTCTGAAGACAGCTACAGTGTACTTATGTATAATAATAAATAAGTCTTTGGGCTGAAGGGAGAAAAGGTCCTTAAAGTCAATTCCCAACAACCAGATGAAAGCTCCCAACTATCTGTACAGCTACAGTGTGTACTCATATACATAAAATAAATAAATAAATAAATCTTTAATATATATATACATATATACATATATATATATATATATATATATATATATAATAAAATATTGTGGAGAGTGATTGCAGAAGACAACCCCACATTGAACCTGGCTCCACAGGTGCGTGTCAAGATAAAGATACATTTTACAAATCTTGAGCCAGGCAGTGGTGGCACACGCCTTTAATCCCAGCACTTTGGAGGCAGAGGCAGGTGGATTTCTGAGTTCAAGGCCAGCCTGGTCTACAGAGTGAGTTCCAGGACAGCCAGGACTACACAGAGAAACCCTGTCTCGAAAAAACCAAAAAAAAGAAAAAAATATTGAAAGATGTAAGGAAAACTCTCAACTATAAGGTTCTTGAACCATCAACCTTGAAGGAAACAACAAAACAGTGTTTTGAGAATTACTTTCTAAACTCAACATAAAAAATAAGGGACCTAGACATTAAAGCTTCCATGTGTCTTTTGTAGGAAGAGTGAAGATTCTTGATGGTGGATTTTGTATTATTTCTGAGGTGGCTGCAAAGGGGACTTTGGTTGTCACTGAATATCAACTAAGTGCCCAGAACCATGCACCTCACTTTATGTTCTCTATGAACTTGAGACTAATGGTGTTGGCTTGCTGGAATATCATCAGAAGTGCAGTGATCTGAAAAGTGGCCAGGATCCCAGAGCCAAAAGATGGCCAATGGAAATGCTGTGATTTGAACTTACCCATGTGATTTTAAGGTACTTCAGCAGGGCTGGCAAGATGGCTCAGTGAGAAAGGACACTTGCTGCAAAGCTTGACATCATGAGTTTGATCCCCAGAACCCACACAGTGAAAAGAGAAACAACCTCAGAAGCCATCCCCTGACCTTCACACACACGCTGTAGCATATGTGTCAACATGCATACAGGATAAATGAATATTTAAAAGTTAAGATTTTCAATAAAAGATCCTTCAATACACTCAAGGTCTTTGGAATGGAGTCATTGTTTAAAATGCTGCAAATTAATACCATGATTTGAGGACAAATTTAAATTATGCTAGCTGTATGTTCTCTGTGGTACAAGAAGCTGTGATGGGGGAGATTATTCAAAAGCTATTTGTATAATTTCCTTTCTGTTTCTGGCTTGCTGGGTTTGATTTTAGTTCACAACTTCCATGGCCCTTATTCAAGCACATGATCATTCCATGGGAGAAAACGATGACCAGTGATTATCAATCATTGCCTTGTGCCGGATCCAATGGCAGAGGAACTCTGGAAAGCAGAGTTAGCCAGGCAAATTTCATCCTAATTATCAAAATGGAGCTGCTTTTATTGTGTTCCTACCATCTCTGCCAAATACTGAGCAAGGCACTTTTCATGTGTTATCACGTTTAATTCTCAGGATACTACTACAAACTATGTAATATAATTATATCCACTCACACTCGAGAAAAATGAGAGGTTAATCAATATTCCCACAGATCGGTTCAAGTTGACTGAATTAGGACTTATGCCCAAGCTCCACTCTCTGAATCCATGTTGTCCTTCATGTTGCCACTTGTTAAGGTACAGGCTCCTAAAAACACCAGAAGTGACTTCTTTTTTCCCATTTTCTGTGATCGTATATATCTATATACATGTGTATGTGCACATATGTGTGGTGATGCATGCATGGGCCTGAGGTTGATATCTGCAATTGTTTTCAATGGTTCTTCCATTTTAGTCTTTGAGGCAGGGTCTCTCAATCAAACCCAGAGCTCACCAATAAGGCTACTCTCTTGCCAGCCAACATGGCCCAAGGATCTACTATCTCTACCTTCTGAAGCTAGAATTTACAGGCAGAACACAACACTCATTTGGCATTTACTCTTCATGCTTAATGGCAGAACCATGTCCCTGAGCCCCTTGAACTGACATTTTTCCATTCATCCAAAGATATGACAATGACAAGTACTGGCATTTTGCTGAAGAATTGGCTAGAAGTTTTAAGCCCAGTACAGTTAAATGAACATGAATTTCCATTTCACCAGTTAGGAAAAGGAGTGTAATAGTAGAATCTTCTAATAATAGTACTAAAGACCAAAGGGCTTGAGTATAGAGAGAAATTAGCATCAATCTGACCTGTAGGAGGATTTCCTTCCACATGAAACACTACTGTATTTCTCATCTTTTTACCCCATCATTTTTTTTTTTTAACTCCAGCACTGATAGTCTAGGAGAGGGTCCTCATTCCTGCAGCCAAGCTTCACTCCCTCCTCAGGCTATACAGTGCCAAGACACTGTCTGCATGGATGAGGGAAGCACCTAAGCTTGCTGGACAAAGAAGAATAGAGCAAACAAAGTCACACAGAGCACAGTGCATTAGGATGGTCTGACCACCATCATAGACACATCCAGCACAGAGCTAAGGAATGCATGCAGACCACAGTGAGCTCAGAGAGTCTGATCAGCACCATAGACACATGCAGCTGGCAAAAATGTACTTTAAAACAATAGTATAGAGGGTGAGAGAGGTGTCTTAGGGGTTAAGAGCTCTTGCTGCTCATCCAGAGGATCTGTGTCCTGTTTATAGAACCCATATCAGGCAGCTTACACCCACGTGTAACCCCAGGACCAGGGCAACTGATGTTCCCTTCTGGGCCCCTCTAGTAACTGAGCTAACATCTACATAGCCGCACAAAGATACAGCATATGTACACATAGGTATTTTTTAAGTCTTAACAATTAAAATTAAACAACAGGCAGCCTTGAGAAGACTATGAGAGAGTCATGCAGTGTCCATGACACCCTGCTATGACTGAACGTGACTAGGTTAGAGCTTGTCTTGGTCTGCTCAGACTGAGACAACTTGAACTAAGAGGCTTACCTTACTGATGCCACACTGTGTTGGAGGCTGTAAGGCCAATGTTTAAACAGTGGCAAATGGGACCTAATGCTGAGAGCTCCCACTTTGGTCCCAGACATCACATACATCCTCACGATGTCCTCACATAAGAGAGCGCATCTTTCTGAATAAGGAGGGATGTTTGCAGTATCTGACACTTCAGTTTTCGAAGCACAAAACTTTACAATATCAAAAAAATTACAGATAAAATTCCTGTGATCACTGTTTTGCATGTAAAAAATGTAATTCCTGTATAAATAAGTGATAATTGGTACTAATTCATTAATTGACATTTGATCATTAAGCTGTCACTGCAAACAGATGCCATAAATCAATAGCACTCAGAGGGAGTGTATGCATCTCCAAACTCATGTCCCCATGAGTGGCAAAGGGCTTCTACTGCATTGTCCAATAGAAGACAGGATCAACCTAAGTAACAAACTAATTAAGTGGGAAGGCATATTTGAAGGCAAATAATGAGCTTGGAATCTCTCCTCTAGCAAAGTCTAGAACTTAACGGCCAGCTAATTCTAGAGGGTTGTAGACCATAATAATACAAAGTGTCATCTGGTCTGAAAGGGACTCTAAGAGGACCTTGCTTTCCATGGAATGTGACCACATTTTCAGTTTACTAAACAGCTGGGATTTCTAATTCTGAAAATAACTTCCAAATAGGAAAGTGAAAGCTGGATGAGCAAGATGACTCAGAGGGTAAAGGTACCTGCTGCCAAGCCTGAGGACCTGGGTTCAATCCCCAGACCCTGTAAGGTGAAAGGAGGCAATTAACTCCACAGGTTATCCTCTGACCTTCACACATGCATCACACACACAAACACACACACACACACACACACAAACAATACCTCCTCATTCTTCTCTTTGATTCGTGTTAGCCACCATACCCCTCCTCTCTTAATTTGAATATTCTAAGTACTTTATCTAAATGGGATCATCTGTTGCTATCATTCTTGCTTGGCTTATTCTGCTTGGGCTAATGCACCATGCCTTGGGATGCCTTCTTTGTGTGCAGCCCTGGCTGTCCTGGGACTTGCTCTGTAGACCAGGTTGGCCTCGAACTCAGAGGTCCACCTGCCTCTGCCTCCCAAGTGTTGTGATTTAAGGTGTGCACCATCATGCCTGGCAGGTTTCCTTCTTCTCTAAGAGTAAGTAATGCCATGAAGTGTGTAAATCACCTTTCACCCACTCACGTACAGAGACAAACTTGTGCTGACTCCACCTTTAGCTGTCTCTCACCCTCTGACCTGTTGGCAGTGGTTGCAGCATTATCTAGTCACTGCTTTGTTCTGCTTTGCTACCACCACCACCTCTAGTACGCCCCCCATCCTCTTTTCTGTTCATCCTCTCCTCCCTCCTGCTGTTCTTCGAATCTCCCATCTCATAGTTCATCACAGCATTGGTGAGTGTTCAATTTCCAGAACACAGTAGTGAAATTCTATCATCTCTCATCTCTCCTTTCACATATTTCCTTCCAACTCTTTGGATGATTCCACAGAAAGCATAATCAGAACTTTACACAAACAAGATATTAGTGACAACACATGATAATCTCAACACATGCTTCATGAGACTCCATTTATATTCTGAAAGGACATAGTCCAGCCTGCTCTCTAATGAAAGAGCCTCATACTTCCAGGGAACACTGATGATGGATAAACAGCACAACCCACAAATGTGGATTTTCCTAAGGTATCACTAATAAATGGACTGGAACTGAAATTGATAGTATTTAAGACCCTGTCACTAGCAAATAAACAAATCTAGTAATAATTATAAGGAAGAGTACTTCAACGTGTATCTATTTTTTTTTTTTTCACTTCAGCAAATGTTGAGTGTGACCCACCCCGTCCTGGGCAGAAGCATATACCAGAAACTCTTGGTCTTTTGACTTTACTAAAGTCTTTTGATTTTCCTGAGCATTTGTGAATGCAAGAGTTGGGGAGGGGTGTTTGTCTCTTCGAGCTAGGGCCTCCTGTTGTGCTGGTTACAAACTGGAGTCTCCTGAAAGAGAGACTCTTTCAGGAGGAAATGCCTCCATCAGGTTGGCCTGTAGGCTTGTCTATATGGTATTTCTGATTGATGTAGTAAGGCCCAACCTACTGTGGGTGGTGCCACCCCTGGACAGATGGTCCTGAAGGTAGGGTGATGTATAAAAATGCACCCGAATCTAAGAGCAAGCCAGTAAGCAGCTTTCTACCTGCCCTGACCCTACAATTGGGAAAGCCAAATAAACCCTTTCCTCCAGCAAGTTGCTTTTGGTCATAGTGCTTATTACAGCAATAGAAATCAAACTAGGGCACATGCATGCTATGTGGTCTCAATTTCAATATGTAGCCAAGGATGGCTTTAAACAACCACACCTGGTTTTACATGTTGCTGAAGCTACACCCTCAGCCTGACTATAAGAAATTTTTAAAGAGACTACAGACTGAAGTTGTTTGCCCTCATAATTCTAAAGGTATTTGAGTAGATCTATGAACTTGCTTGACTATAAAATCTTTTAGGATGCTTCCAAAGGTCTCGCTTGCACCCAGGAAGCAAATGAGGCTTTATAATATGTATGGGGCACTGTGGACTCTCTGTTTCCTATTACAGACAGTTGTGTGTACTTTACTCTACTGTCAGCTCCAGTTAACCAGATGGAGGCTCATAGTCAAGAGTGGGGATTCTCCACACTAGCAAGTGCTTCCCTCTCCATGAGTAGCTGTTGGCACAGTGGTCAATGGTTTGAAAGTTTTAGAGTTAAAACAAAACAAAACAAACAAAGCCAATGCCTACCCATTAAAGAATGGGTACCCTTTCCTTCATGACCTAGGTTCCCTTTCTTGAATACCAGTCATCACCTGCAACTTTTAAAGGCTCTAGAAGTAAAACACACTGTTTCCATTAAACTGATTTCTTTCAGGGTTTTGGTTTGGGTTCCCAGATGAGCAGCTGACTTTCTTATCAGGCTCAGAGATACCATGAGCTTTGAAATCAATAGCCCAATTCCACACCCAGTTTATCACTAAAGAGCTGCACACTCTTGAATGAGTTTATTAAGTTATCCATGCTTCATCCCTCTTACCAATAAAGCCTGTATTCACTCCCCCTTTTTGGATTTTCTAAGAATTAAGAATTAGAATTTAAAATTACAGAATGCCTTTAGAAAGTTGGTACCCTGAGAATGTAGCCCAGAGGTAGAGTGCTTGCCTGACAAGTGGAGGCCATGAGTCTGATCCCAACGGTGGGAAAAACATTTTTAAAAGCAGGTAATACATAAATGGACATCAACCAAAAATTAGCCATTGTTTTCTTATTATTAGTCTTGCTCAACTTACTACCTTTATCTCTTCTCTATTCCTCTTACCTAATGTCCATTCCTACCTTCCAGTGATTTTTAGCTCTATCAATGCCACACAAATGTGACTTCTCTACATGGCCATCCTGCATCATTTCCTTCCCTGCCCAAAATCATCCCATGACTCATTAACACATTGTTCCAAACATATCCTCATGCACAGTTCCCTAAAGGAACCATATGAGCTTCCCGTTGCTGCTATAACAAACTACAACAAACTTAGTGATTTTAGAAAAACACACATCTCTCAGCTAGCCACTGTAGTCGTTAAAAGTCTAAATTAAGGTGTCAGCAAGTCCCTGTTCTTCTCAAGTCTCTGGAGGAGCTTTGCTATTCCCAGCTTTGAGAAGAGACACCTGTGTCTGCTAGCTCCTGGCTTCAAGGTCTATCCTCAAACCTAGCCTACATGCATTCTCCTATCTCTCTGCCTCCACCCCTTGTACTTTAAAGAATTCTTACATTGATATCAGGCACACTTATAGAATCCATAGCAATCTTTATTTTTGAAGTGAGCTGGGGAGGAAACCTCGCTCCATTTGCAACCTCATCATTGTGAACCACAGCATATTCTCACATCCAGGAATTAGGATATGGGCATCTTTGTTTAAGGAGCATCATTCTGCCTACCACAGAGGATATCCATGTATATTGTTCCCTCAGCCTGCCTGCTTTTCCGTGTTTCTCCATCAGAGTAGACTTCTTTTCTTTCAAGACTTAAAATTAAATATCTACTAATACAATAAGCTTTCATACACACTTGCTGTGTCTGAGTCACGTTCCCTCCTTTGCATTTACCTAACCCTCTGTATACCTCTAAGTAAGGCTTCTACTATTAATATTATAATTATTGATTTATACCAGTCACCAGATTATATTTCCAATGGTCACAGCCAGCTCTGAGTAAAGTGTGTAAAATGAATCTTTTTCAAGTGTCTGATGAAAGAACTATAATGTACCTTTGAAGCCATAAGAGGGGGAGTCACAGGTTTTTACTGTTATTATATTTTTAGTTTGTTTGTGGTTCTTAGATTTTTCCTCTCTAATATAAATGCTCACAGAAAAAGTGTTAATGTAAAACATAAGAGACAGTCTAGTCTCTAAAACTGTCAATGCCAGTCTTGTCTTGGCAATCACCTAGGGAATCTTTTTTCTTTTTCTTAAATATCTCTTGCCCTTTATTTTTTTAATTGTATGTTTTATTTGTTTACATTTCGAATGTTATCCCCTTTCCCAGTTTCCCCTCTGCAAACATCCTAACCCATTCCCCCTTACACTGCTTCCACAAGGGTGCTCCCCCACCCACCCACCCACTCCTGCCTCACCGCCCTAGCATTTCTCTACACTAGAAATCAAGCCTTCACAGAACCAAGGATCTCCCCTCCCATGGATGCCAGATACGGCCTCTTCAGCTCCTTCAGTCCTTCCCCTAACTCCTCGATTGGGGTCCCTGTGCTTAGTCCGATGATCGGCTTCAAGCATCCGAATCTGTACTGTTTAACACCTAGGGATCTTTAATAATTCTGATAAGGGTTGGATAAAAAATCAATCATAGAGTGATTGCTTAGCATGTTTAAGAACCTGGGTTCAATTCCCAGCACTACACACACACACACACACACACACACACACACACACACACAAAGAAAGTGTGGTGATTTCAACTCAATATCTGAGATTCTAACTATGACCTGGGCATTTGGGCATTGGGATTTTTAAAGTTCCTTTGAGATTCTAACCTGGACATGAAATAGTCAAATACCCATATATCTAGAAACAAATGGTCAAAATTCACTGATACTTTCTAAAAATGAGCACATAGTTCCTTTTGAAATAGATGCAATATATTCTCTTGAAGATAAAGAACCCTTTCTATGTTCTCACCAAGAAGCATGATGTCATACAGTAGGAACTGCACCTGCCTCCGTGAAGATGATCTGCTCCTACGTGACTGGCTCACCAGCTTTACTGTGTGGCCCTCACTTCTTATCTCTGGAGCTCGGCCTGGGAGGTTGACTGAGATCTTGAAAAGACAGGTATGTTCTATAGAAGCTGCATGAGACCAACCGTATGAGAGCCATGCCTCTACAGGCCAGATTTCTAAGAGTTCAGTCAAAACATCCAATTGGTTGGTTTTTCTTTTTCGCCAGTCTGTCCATGGCCAAATCCATGAGCAAAAAGGAAGGATTTTAAATAAAACTCAGCTTGGGTGAACTCAGTATTTACTGGAAGAAAGCCATTGCCCTTGATGAGGTGAGTATTAATGAGCCTGCACTGTCTCCTTTCATGCCCAGCCTCATGTGTTGGTACACCAGGCTCTCTACATGAAGAAGTAAATGCACTTAGCAATGTGCACAACAAAGTTGTTCACTCTTACAGAGTTAAAACAGAATAAAAACATAGTGCTTTTAGGCCTAGCACATAATATTAATTAAGATACTATTTCCTTTTTTTTTTACTTTATAGATTAAAACAAAGTAACTTGAAACTACTGAAACAATAAGTATTCCAGAGGTAAATTTCTAGATAAACCGCTCCAGACTGAATTGCACACAGGGGCTTTAGAGGTTGTTTGTTTTATGATTCTTTTAGATAGAGTCAAACTAAGTTGCACAGATTTCTCTTGATTTTGCCACATTGTTCAGGCTAGCCCCAAACTCTCAGCGATTCTCCTGCTCTATCCTCATGAGCCCTGGCTTTATAGACATGTGTACTATGCCAGACTTAAAGTATTGGTTATTGATTGCTGACTAACAAATCACATGTGCGTGTCCTAGTATTTGATCTCTGACCATCTGTCACAGGCACCTGCTTCCCTCTCAAATTTCTCACATGGCCGTGTGTGTGTGTGTGTGTGTGTGTGTGTGTGTGTGTGTGTGTGGAGTCTCCTCAAAATGTAACTGCATTCCAATAAAATCATCAAACCATCTCGAGTTTGGGGGACCTACTACTGTTGCTTTGCTAAATGGACACTGCCTTCTAACTCTTCATGTTCACATCCAAAAAGTAGCAAGCAACAGAAGCATCTTCACGGAGGCAGGTGCAGTTCCTACTCCATGATATACATCATGCTTCTTGGTGAGAACATAGAAAGGGTTGTTTATCTTCAAGAGAATATGTTGCATCTACTTCAAAAGGAACTATGTGCTCATCTCAAAGGGTTTTCTAGACAGTGTATCAGAGAGTTTTGACCATTTGTCTTTAGCTGTGGGTATTTGAATATTCTAAATCCATGTTAGAATCTCAAAGGAGCTTTAAAAACCCCAATGCCCAGGTCATAGTTAGAATCTCAGATATTGAGTTGAAATTATCACACTTTCTCTCTCTCTCCCTCCCTCTCCCTCCCTCCCTCCCTCCTCTTTCCCTCCTCCTCCCCATCCCCCGCGTTGCTGAAAATATAACCCAGGTTCTTGCATATGCTAGGCAAGCACTCTACAACTGAATTCTTTCCCCAACCCTTATCAGAACTATTAATTCTGATTAATTCTTGTTCAAAGAAGCTTTCCTTTGCAGTGGGCAGCCGCTAATGCAGAAACACATAAGTGGCCGATGTGCTGTGAATAAACGAATACTAAGTGTTCTGTCCTACATCTACCCTCCAAGCCCCAGAGAACGTAACGGAAAAGTTGGAAGAAAGACCACTGTGAGAGGTGGAGAAGAGAAAGGAGTGCCATGAGATGCTGTCTTCTGGACATCACACAGTTATTGCAATCATAGACACACAGCCACCATGGTTAACCTGCATAAGGCCCACACAAATTGACCCTTCAATGTTCCATCATGGATGAGGGAGGGTCTTATGAAGCATTACCCCTCCCTGAAGGGACAGTTCATGGTTGCCAGTGGAGTAAGGGCCATTTACTTTAGTGATGCAGCCACTGGTAAGCTGCCCTTACTCCAGCAAGGAACACTGCACACACACACATATACAAACACAGACACACATGCATATACACACACAGACACACACGCATATACACACTCAGACACTCACACATATACACAGACACACACACATATACACACAGACACACACACATATACACAGACACACACACATATACACACACATACATACACACACAGACACACACAGACACACACAAATACACACACACACACACATACACACATACACATACACACACATATACACACACATACACACAGACACACACAGACACACACACATACATACACACATACACACACATACATACACACAGACACACACAGACACACACACATACATACACACACATACACATACACACCCATCTTTCTACAAGCCTTCATAACTATACTCAGCCAGTCCTAAAACAACAAAGTAGACATGAGAGTAGAAGGGATATTAGTAGAGAAAGGAGGAGTCAACAGGAGGAGGTGGGGGTAAGAGAGTAATGGGAGTAACTATTATAATATACTTTATGCATGTATGAGATCTTCAAAAAGTAAATAATATTAATAACAATAACCATACAAATATCACAAGCTGAAAAATGCATATACTATGCTGAATCTTACACCAGCCATCCTGGCTGGATCACAACACACTACAGAGTCATTTGTTTGTCACAGCCCCAGGGTAGCTTTCTGGAAGATGCAACTCACTGCTACTTCCTAGTGTATTCAGTGCTGCACTGGGAAGAAGATCAAAATTCACAGTTCAGTTTCTATCGAATGTGCATAATTTTCACACTACCATAAGGTAAAAACTCTTAACTGAAGTCACTGTATATATTGGAACTTATCAGTGTATGTACAGAGAGAGACAGAGAGGGGGGGAGAGAGAGAGAAGGAGACAGAGAGAGAGAGAGAGAGAGAGAGAGAGGGAGAGAGGGAGAGAGAGGGGGGGAGAGAGAGAGAAGGAGAGAGAGAGAGAGGGAGAGAGAGAGGCATCTTATTTAATATTCAAAAAAACTTTCAGAAAACCTAAGTCTGTGAAGATAAATTTCCAGGTGCCACAAGCTGCATATGATAAAGCCCGAATAAAGATGGATATTTAAGTCTAGCTGAAGTTCTGGCTCAAGGGCACTCTTGCTTCATTGCACCTGGGAGACTTGGCTACTGATTGTAAATAGGGAGGAGGGACAGAAACCCGCATCCCAAACTGCCCCTGCAGGCACTGATGGTGAGCCTTATCACACAATGACTGCTCTTTAAGTCTTGAAGCCATAGTGAAAGGCTCATTTGGACTCCATCGGCCCTAGGGTGTCCTCATTGTCTAGCTGCTCCTTCCCTTCTAAGCAATAGCTGCTGACAAATCACTTAACACTTGTGGGTCACCCTAAGCCAGGGTGACTTCGTCTCCACTTGTAGGACAGAGACCCTACTGTACATTCACAGAACTGACCATATCATTCATGGGAAAGCAAGTCAGCCTACATCAGAGAGAAGCTACTTATCATATGCTAACATAACTACAATCGAAGAGAATCAGAGGCGGGGTTAACATAAGAATGCATTAGAGGGCCTGGGAAGATGGTTCAGTGGTTGGGAGCACTGGCTACTTTTCCAGAGGACTCAGGTTTGATTCCCACCATCCAAATGGCATCTCACAACCATCTGTAGGTCCAGTTCCAAGGAGCTACAGTTCTTTCTTCTGGCCTCTGCAGGCACCGTTCACACCAGTGGCACACAGACACACACGCAGATTTAACGCTGTAACATATAAAGATTCAATTTTAAAATATATACCATACATGTAGAATGGTACAGAAAACATGAGATTGAAAGACAGGAGGCCAAGAGGACCATGAACAGCTGCCCACCACACTCTGCAAAGCACAATATCCCATTTAGGCAAATGTAGGCTCTGAAAGGAAAATTTTCCCTGCCTGTAGGAGGGTAAGGGAAAAAGAAGTAAAAGGAAGAAATTCTACTGAGGTAACAAATGGGCAAGTTAGACTGACATTTTAAAGGAAAGAGACCAGAGCCACATAAGAATTCAATATACATATCTCACAGCAGATAAATACACAGACATGTGCCAAGCAGTTCACATAGAAAATCCAAGCTGTATAGCTTAGTGGAAATGTGAATGTGCTTTAACGAGTCACTGAATAAATGCATTCTCATGAATTACTCTCAGTTTTGAGCCTAACATTTGCTATAAAATCCATCTCAAGATAATTGCCCACACACAGAGGAGCAAGGGAAAAAAACCTCAGGCGCTGGCTTTCCAAGGCTGTGGGAACTATACATGAGCAAAACTTTTTTTTCTTGGGACTACTTCTAAAGAAATGACTGCTGTATTTGGTGTTTGGTCTCCCTTCGCTTCCTGTGGATGTCTGCACTCATCAGAGAGAGCAGCAAAATTTCTGCTGAGATGTCACTTTTGTCCCACCTGATTGCATCACATCTGAGACAATGCTTAGAACTTTATCCGTTCTTTGCTGTGCAAAAGGAACCCCTGTTTTCAAGTGCCTTCAATGAGGACAATCGTGACATAGGTCCTCTGGCACAAAACAGAGATGTGAAATAAAAACGTCTCAAAGGGTTAAAATGAAAAATTAGCACCAAAGAGCATTACCACTCCTCCTTGGATTCTTGTGAACAAATATTTAAGAACACATTCATCTGAGTAGCTGTTGTATTTTCTAGGCCAAATAGACATAGAGACAGTCATTTACTCCATTCAGGGTGGGAACATGAGGTGGCTATTTGTCATGTGAACCAGGGATGGATACTTGGTCCACTTCACTCCTTTGTTATCTTTTCTCTTCTTTTCCCTCCTCCTTTAAAGTTTAATCAGATTTTACTATCATCTTCATACCAGGGACTTGACAGAAACTTCTTCTGAGAGATGGCAGAAGGAGAAGTCCCTTTGAATGGGAAGTCTCCATGCAAGGCTTTGGAGAGACAAAGATGTGTGAAATCTGATCCTTAGCTGGTCAGCTCACACTCTCTTTGTAGCTGGTAAAGCCATGCCTATGTGTCCACAACCTGTAGTTATGCGCACTGTCACATTCCAGCGTCACTGTGGTAACAGGCACGGCCTTAATGCACAGATAAAGGGCAAGAAGGCAATGTGTTGGTTTCTGCTCATGGCCAGCATATGAGTTTTCCCAATTTAAAAAAAAATGGCTTTTCTACCATGGAGAATTCTACCAAAGCATGTGAGTCAGTGGGACTGTGAGATTCGTGCTCATAGAAGCAAGAAGAAAAAAAAAAAAAACAGGTTGGGAAATCATCAAAGAATGTTTATAGCACTATACGCAGTCTTATACACATGCCCTTTCTAGACTGATCTCAGTGACTCTATTTGCTATGAAGGTATAGCCCCCTGCACCTACATTTCTCCTCCTTCTTCCAATCCACTACTAAGCAGCTTATTATAGAGATGGCCCTGGACTTACATCGACATGCCATCATAAACCCACCCTGAATTGAAAATATTGTAGGCTGAAAATCCATGTCCTCCAGTTGACCTACCAATAATCATAGCTTTGCAGCAGAGTATGTGGTAGCACTTTAATTGTTTGTCCTTATGATGAGATAGCTGACAGGGAGCTGGGCTGTGGCAGCCCATCCTGGACAGGACTAAACCAGCTATCACTAGGTTGGCACAAGGTCAAAACTCAAAACTAGAAGGACAGCACCGAGTGAGCGTCCCTTACACACCCCTCTAGAGTCAGAGGTCATCTAGTCTCCATTCTGCCTGTGACTGCAGTGAAGAGACCACAGCCTTTGAAAGCTGGATGCTACAACCTGCTCCTGCCCTCTTCCAACCTTCCCATCATCCTCCACCTGAATGCTATCTGGGCCTTGAGATTCTTCCTAGGATTCCACTGAACTAACGTCATTTCTGAGGGGTGCTGGGTCTTTGATTACTCCCTGTTATCCTTCCAAGTTTTCTCCTTGCCATAAGTAAACAGACGTCCTTCCAAATCATTGTGTTTTCCATTTTCCATTTCCCTCTTCCTTTCTCCTTCTGGTGATGTTGTCTACTCCTGTAGCTTCAGCAGACATCATATGCATGTTTGATCCTTTAAAATCATCCCTTTTTGCCCCAGTGCCCAAATAGCTTTCACCTAGATTTTCAAACAGCTCTCCACCCAGTGGCCTCTTAAAAAACCTAAGTATAAAACCAAACCTGCCTTCTGACCTCCATCAGAAGCTCCTCTGAACTTCTGTTAATGCCATCACCATCTCAATATCCAACCAGATAAAGCTGAAAATTCCTCTCTCCAGGCTCCCTATCACCACCCCTACTGAGTTCTACCCAGCTCACTACCATGTGCCCAGGCAGTAGCCATTTTTCCTAATCACCTCCTAGTCTCTAAGCATCTCTATCCTCAACCATTCCTGTATCTCTCATAGCATCCGTCTATTTACACATTTCCATAGAATTCTCTTTGCTTCCAAGGCCTGTCAGAACATCTTAGCCCAGCCTTCCAAATGCCACAATCTAATCCCAAACTAGCCTTCTTCATCTTACATCGCGGAACCCTGGAGCCTAGTCCCTTGCTCAACTCCTAACCTCTTAACCTCACAGCTGGCCCCTGTGTTCCAAATCTCTTGTCTCCTTTCCACCTATCATTAAAACCCACGCCTTTCCTGGAGGTTCACATCAAAGGTCATTTTACTTCAAGAATGCTGGTTTTAACCCAGTATGACTGGAATATTCCCCTGTTAATTTGTTTCAAACGTCTCCAAGTCTGTGGGGGTGCATCTGCATGCATCTTTTCTTCCGGTCTATTACAGTCAAACAGGATGGAGGCTATGTCTGACTTATGTCTTCATCTCCAGAATGTAGGTCAGTAAACAGAATGTAGGTCAGTAAACATTGCTTCTGGTTGAGCTGACTCTGGTGTCTCACCCCCAGAAATGACCTTGCAAGTAAATGAAGGACAGATCTTGTGGCTGCCTGCCTGCCTTGGAGTAGCATGTGGCTCCCAAATCATCCTCATTCCTATGGAAAGAAATGAAACCACTCCCTTATCCTTTAAGATGTACATCTTACCCTAGTCATCAGAAAATCTAAACTACTTATCCCTTTCAAGTTCCGTGAAATAGGCTTGTAATAGGGTAGGAAGCACCAGGGTGCTGTCTCCAAACGTACAGTGTATATGTGGCTATACTCCGACAGACCCATCATGGTACATCCCCTCAATCAATCGTACAGTGTATGTATGGCTATACTCCAACAGACCCATCATGGTACATCCCCTTAATCAAGTCTACTTACATATTTAAAGCAAACACAATGTGTGTTTTACTTGTAAAGTGTTAAAGCCCCTAGAACTAGCACCCACAACACCACAGCCTTTCCCGCTACCAGTTATTCAGGCTCAGGTCGGTCCCAAAGCCACGTTCTCTTACTGAGATGCTTGAATACTATCACATGGCCATGTAATCTCTCCCCCCAAAACACGAGCTGTAAAGACATTCAAAGATGTATTTAATAGATGAATAACTTCTCCAGTAACTTGAAAAATCTTTGCAGAGAAGAGAATCCAGGAAGCCTGAGGAGATGAGCAAGCCTCACCCTGTGCATGCAATGCTTGGCTTCAGTCTCATTTCCTGTCACACTATATTTAATTTTTCCTTACTTACATCACATAGATTAACTCAGCAGTCATGCAGAATAATTTTGCTTCATTTGGATCTAAATTAATGAGTGTGATCACAAAGCCATGTGTACATGTTCAATGAAGATATGCTATAATTATTCTATACCATGGGTTAGCATTTCAGCCATGTATTAATGTATTTCGAATGTGTGATGTATGATGCTTTTGTGATCTCCTGCCATAATAGCCTACTGAAAAAAATGTCCTGCAGATTTAAAAAAATGCTAAATAAATTATTAAACACACAGAAATAAACCAAAGAGAAAGTCAGAGAGAAATAAAGAAATGACAAAGGAAGAAATATGCTCGCAGGAACCCATTTCCTGCTGTACAATTTATTTCCAAATAGCTTTGGTAAGTAATGCATGAAGTCATGCAACAATAGATCTTTTTGTTCCCCTCTCTCAGCATCTGAGGAGTTTCATGGACAGAGGAATCCAGCCATTTGAGCAAATGAATGAATGAAATGGAGAAGAGAAACCACAAAAGACAGGGGCTTACATATGCAGGCAACCATGAGTGGTTTTTTTTTTTTTTTTCTGATCAATTGTCATCTTGAGACCAGGAATTATTCCTGCCAGGTCCATACAGTTCACAGAGCCCTGCTCAGGAAGCATGACTCTCTTAGGGAAGGCAATTAAATGTCCTTCAACTTAATCGCAAACAAGACAATGATGTAGAAATAGATGCATTCTTTTCTAAAGAGCATTTAGTCATAAGAGTAATTTTTGCCTTCCTACGCTTTGGGTCTTCCAACCAAATCCTCTTTCTCCTTGATGCTGTTGAAGGTATAAAGCGGGGCTTCCACCTGCTAGCACTCACAGACCAATACCTTTAATTTTGGGCACTTATTTACAGTCTGAATGGACAGTCCACACCTGCTTTCCCTAATTAGCTGGCTATCTAAAGGCTTCAGTCTGAGCCTGCCAGCTTCCTGAACTAAGAGGAAGATCATTTAGCTGCTGATGTGAGAGAAACAGGGATGGGAAAAGAGAACAAAGAAACATTAGCACAAAATGAAGAATTATTCATCAAGAATAAGGAAGTAAAAAGCCTTTAAGACAACTTGAAGCCAAAGAAAAGAATAGTATCCCTAAGTGACAGTGACAGTCTTTTCAATCTGAGAGCACTGGAGATCTTCTGTGGCATGCAGCTCTCTTCCCCGTTCACTCTCCCCATAATATTAGTCAGGGTTCTCTCCAGGAGAAGAACTATAGAGTTAGTATGCATTACAAATGAATTTGTTAGATGGGCTTACACTACAATGGGGCTGGACAGTCCAATAACCACCTATATGCACGGTCTGTACACAGACAAGGCTGAGAGCAGGAGCTGCTCCTTCTACCATGCTGGCTACTCAGTAGTCTCAATTTGCTGCTAAGAACCTGGAGGAGTCCTGGAGAGCCTTGATCAGCAGTCCCATTGGAAGAATAAAAAGATCGGGTTCTGGAGTCAACAAATGGAAGAATGGGTGGTGTTGATGAAATCGAGTCACTCACCAGGAGGAAACAGAGCTGCCACGTCAGCACCAATTTCCCTTGGACCGTCTCCAGCAAGAACAGCTTCTTCAGGGCAGGCCTTCTTGAGTAAGTCCCTGATGGGAAAACCCTGTCACACATGGTCAAAGGCATCTGGTAGTTAATTCCAGACCCAATCAAGTTGACAGCCAGATTTCTTCATCACACCCACAGAGCAGAAAGGAGACTGGGTTGGAGTCAGAAACCTCCAGGCTCCTAACGTTACCTCTGAGCCCCTGCTGGAATCTGAACAAGTCACGTGGTTTAGGCACCTCAGTGTCATTGGTTATAGGTGGGGGATGGAAAAGGTCGGCCGATTCTTTTTACAGCATAAGCCAGGACTCAAACTACCTGGAAGAAAAAAGGAAAGATGAAATGAGAAATGTCACAAAAAACAAAAAAACAAAAAAAAACCAGTCCTTTGCAGCGTGAGTGGAGGGATTAAAATGCTCAGAACCGCCGGGCAGTGGTGGCGCACACCTTTAGTCCCAGTACTTGGGAGGCAGAGGCAGGTGGATTTCTGAGTTCAAGGCCAGCCTAGTCTACAGAGTGAGTTCCAGGACAGCCAAGGCTACACAGAGAAACCCTGTCTCAAAAAAACAAAACAAACAAAAACAAAAAAACGCTCAGAACCTCAAGAGGTTCATTTCAGAATCTAGAGTCTAGAGGACACTAAAGCAACTATCAACTCCAACGTCCTCCCATTGCAAATAAGGAAATGGGCCTGGGGGGTGCAGCACCAGTTGAGATTCAAGAGAGTCAGCATTCGAGATTCGAGCATTCAGCATTGAAGATTCGAGATTCGAGCCTCTACCCTCCTGGCTCGCACACCCGCAGCCCCCCGGGACTCCAGCCGGGCCCATGCGGCCCAAGTGTGCTCAGAGCCCGGGGGTGCTGCACTAGTCCAGAGGAGATGGCTGATGTTTTAGATCTAGTGTGTTTTAGGTGGCCTCAGATGTACCTTGACTACTGAGCTGCCAGATTTTTCATTTTTCTCTTTTGCAATGATTGTAAAAGCCTCATGTCATTTTTTGAGAAATACACTCAGACCTTACACGACTCGTGTCGAGTTTGTTTGTCAAAGCCGAATCCCGTGCACACCTGGCCAGAACCCATTGTCCCGTGGAACAAGGGACCCCGTAAGAAACCCCAGTCCGTGGCAAGGAAAGCAAATTCTCATCTGCACCAGCTAATCTGAGACAGGTAAGTAGTGATTTCGAGTGAAAGGATCTATACGTCTTTGTCCTTCAGATGGAAATGCACAGAATAGAAAAGAGGCGTGTCACAGGACAAAAGTCAGGTGCTGATTTTGCTTTCAGTATTAGTTTGCATGTTCCTCACAATGGCTGCCCAGGGCACAGATAGTACGATCATGATAGATTCCCAAAGGTCTTTAAGTTTAGTATTAACCAAGCAGAATCCTGTATGTCAGTTATCAAGATGTCCCTTGAAATATATAAAGGGGTCAGGAGCCGGAGATGTGACTCAGATAGCTAAGCATTTAATTCACAAGCAGGAGGGATTTGAGCTAGGATCTCCAGAACTCGATTAAGAAGCCAAGTAGGGCTGGTGAGATGGCTCAGCAGGTAAGAGCACTGACTACTCTTCCAAAGGTCGTGAGTTCAAATCCCAGCAACTACATGGTAGCTCACAACCACTCATAGTGAAGAAGCCAAGTGTGGTGGTACACTCCTGTGGCCCCAGCAATGGCCAGATGAGAGGAAGAAAGAGGTAAATCACTTGAAGCTCAGGAGCCAGCTAGCCTAACCTGCAGGGCAAAGTTCTACGTCAATGAGAGACGTTTTCTCAAATAAAGTGATACCTGAGGATTGAAACCTGAAGTTGTTCTCTGACCATGCACCATGAACACATATACCCACAGCCACATGTGCACACATACACATTCATACATCACAAAGGGAGTCACCTCTTGATAAACCCATCATAAGTCAAAGTTATCATAAGTCAAAGTTATCATAAGTCAAACCTGCATCTATATACACTAAGTATCGTAGTATGTCTAGCCTATACTTGGGCAAGTTCGCCTAACACAGCCTAGTTTATAATAAAATATTGAATATTTTACATAGTTTCTTGCATCTAAAGTTCTTACTACATGTATTGACAGGGTATGCATGTCCCATGTGGCCCATATGGAGAGAGGAGGAGGAGTTTACCCTTTCGACCATGTGAGACCCTGGGATGAAATTCAGGTTGGCAGGGTTGGTGGAGAGCATTTTTGACCTACTTTGATAAGTCTTGTTCTTGTTGTTGTTGGATCTTTATTAAAATAAAAAACATGATGCTTATATAGCCTTGTAATGACACACATCCTGAACAACCCTAAGTTGAGCCATGCCACATGATGACCCTGTATTGCAAGCTCACTGCTGGACCATAGCCCTCCTGTGTTTAGTCACATAGGCCTTCAAAATAGATGTCAGAAGCCTCACCCTGTCCAAGGAGAACTTCATGGCCTGAACAATGCCTGTCTCTCCAGCTTTGTCTCATTGTCACCTCCAGCAAGTTTTGTCTTTCAGCCACCTCGAACCATTCCTCATCCTAGAAGCATGACACCGCCCATCCTCACTCTCTGTACCAATCACCTTCCTTCTTTGTCTGCTCTATGTCTCCACTATTTGCAGCCCCAATGGCTCATCACTCAGGTTTCATATTTCACATTGTCTTTTGCATTCAACTCACCTACGACCCAGCTGATTGGCCACCACTTCTCTCACATACCTGTATCTTAGTTACACTTCATTCACCGGTGTCACTTACCACACACAACACTCATTAATACAATGCACTTCTTCATCAATCTCTAATGTCCATGATGCTTAGCGTGATGATAGGTGCCCAAAAAAAAAACTATTTTCAAGTAGATTAACTTCAAGAGAGCTAAAATGAGGATTGCATTACAGGGAACACTTCTGGGTGGGTGTTTTAAGAATTTACTCCATGTCTTCACAAAATAAAAAGTGATCACAGACTTCTTAAGTTCCTAGGATCTCCAACGTGCCCATAGTCCTGAGACTCACCTACCTAGAAGTGGATGTCCTGCTGACCATTAAGATGATTCAAGAACTGAAAGTATGTGAAAGCACTTCAGTCTTAGATAGTGACCACTTCCCCATCTTCCTGGTCTTCTAGGATACAGTGACCAAGAACTGAATTTTGAAGTCTGATGACAGAGGTTAAGCCTGAACCCTACTCCTTAATACGAAGCCAGCAAGACAAAGGGAGATCCTACCATCATCTCCTGGAACAGCCACTGGGAAACAGGTGAGGCATTGTACACAGAAATCTTAGGACTCCCTGGTACATGGTAACTGTTCGGGGCCTGATCATTCTGTCATGATGCTGACCATTGCTTTCCCAACATTCCATATATGTCATGTCATTCAGTTCTCACAAATCAAAGAGACAGTTATCTCCATTACAAACTTACTAATTTATAAAACATACAGATCTATAATACACGTGTATAATACATATACATCTATAAAACATAGAATCGCTGATGTAACAAATTTTTACTTGCAAATATCAGAAGTTCTGTCATCATGTTTCCTCTCTGTATCTTGTTTCCATCTTCCAGAAACAATGTGCCCTAAAACATTCTCATCCTGTTAGCATTAGCATGTCTAATGTCTAAGGCATCTGCAAATACGAAGCCCCCTTTGGCAGGGCATCTGGCTTTGTAGGCAGTGTATGTACATGTTGCACTTACATACACTCAGACACATGTACATGCACTTAAAGTAAATAAATGAATCCATTTTCAAACCACACACAAAGCTATGGGATTCCCTCTGAGGTGTCTCAACGAGAACTTCAGCCGTTCCTCTTCTTTAAGGCTGTTTGTTCCCCTCCCTCTTTTTTCTTATACCTGCCCTTTAAGTCACATCCTTATTATCTCACAACTTAAAACGTGTAGAAGGCTATGCGTTTACCAATTGGAGGCTGGGGCTTGTTTTAGTTTGGTTCTGAAAATATATACTTTTTTTGGACCTCTATCTGGAGACACAAAATCTTAAAAGCTTAAACACAAATTTCTCCCAAATTCTGCATGTTTTCCCCAAACATAATAAGTGGGAGAGAGATGAACCAAAAAGAATTATGTTCCCATGATATGCACAGAAAGCCAATGTCACTCAGAAAGAGCTTCTGAAGTTACCCAACTGGTCAGATTAGGAAAATAAATTCCACCCTGAGCCAAAGTCACACTTTCCCAGGGACTCACTTGTCTTCCAGGACTGGACTGGCAGAAGGAGACACTAGTGTGCTGAAATGAATGGGCTCCTCTTCCACAGCTCGACAGTCATTGTACTAATGGCTTTTGTAGGAACAATTTTGCTCTGGGGTATCAATGGACCTTCCCCCCTGAAACTCTTAGAAATAGACAAATAAGGAGGACACTTGATCTCCATTCTCTTTGGGGATTTGTCTGTCTCCATGTGGCTAAAAGAAACATCCAATTAGCTTCTTTGTTCCATGCCCTATCTTGGTCATAAGCACTGAAAAGTGCACAGCTCCTTGGCTCATGAGCTAGAGAGTGATTTGAAAAGGAGTCCCTATGAGCTCATAACTCCAGGGCAACCACAAAGCAAGTAACAGTCCTTGTCCCCACTGGAGGTCCAAATGCCACTGTCTCTTGGACAGCTCCTCCCATCCAGAGTTACAAGTCTATTCTGCCCTCTTGTCTCAAAGAACACACCCTACCCAGGAAGATCACACTGTCTGCAAACACCCAGCCTGCCATTCAGAAAGGGTCCGAAATAGTTCTGTCAGTTGTGAAACCAACTTTCCAGTTTGGAAGACACCCCATCTCACGGCAGGGGAGGAGAGGAAGGGGAAGGGTCTGCCTAAATCACACCTGAACCTGCACGTGGAAATGGATAACTCATCCATTAATAGTGATGCCTTGAGGCAATGTAGCTCCTATCCACTCAAGACTCAGAATGTTTTTACAGGAAAGAGTTCCTTTGACTTTTAAAACATGAATGTGTTACAAGGGATCACCCGTGACTCTCTTGAAACCATTGGCTGAATAAAAACAATTTGCCTAGGTTTAAGACTTCAATTAATTGAGAGCTGGCTGCAGTGGAGCTTGAGTTTCTAACGCCCACTCAAGGGGCTGGGCTTCATAGATCCCCATCTCAGGAAACAAACAGAAAATCAGATAAAGAAGCAAGAGAGAAGGAATGAAAATGTGAGGGAGCACAAGAGTACACACAGCCTGTGTTGTGGCATATGGGTCTGAAATGTCCTCCACAGCCACGTGTGTTTGTGTTCTTGGTTCTGGCTAAGGTTGCTGCTTTATGAGTGTGGGGAATCTTTAGGATGTGATACCTGATGACAGACAGTCTTGAAGGTTTTACCCACCTTTACTTCTCTCTCTCTCTCTCTCTCTCTCTCTCTCTCTCTCTCTCTCTCTCTCTCTCTCTCTTCTCTCTCTTTTGCTCACTCACTCTCACTCTCTCTCTCTTGCTCTTGTTTCTCACTCGTGCTCGCTCTCTTACTCTTTTTCTCTCACTCTCTCACTCTTGCTCTGTCTTGCTCTTGCTCTCTCACTGTCTTTCTCTTACTCTCTCTCACAGTTGCCCTCTCACTCTCTTGCTCCCTTGCTCTCTCACTTTCTTGCTCTCTTGCTTTCTCACTCTCTCACTCCCTTGCTCTCTCACTCACTCCCTTGCTCTCACTCTCTTGCTCTTTCTCTCTCTCTTGCTCTCTCACTCTTTCACTCTCTTATCACTTTCTCTTACTCTCACTCTCTCACTCCCTTGCTCTCTCACTCACTTGCTCCCTTTGCTCTTTCACTCACTTGCTCTCACTCTTGCTCTCTCACTCTCTCTTGCTCTTGCTCCCTCACTCTCTCATTCTCTCACTCTCTGCCTCTTGCTTGATGCCATGTGACCAGGCATCTCATGGTCCTGCCAACATGCCTTCCTCACAATGATGGGCCTGAAACCATGAGACAAAATAAACATTTCCTCTTTTTTGAAAGAAAGATATATTTTACTTTTATTTTATATGTATGAATATCTTACTGTATATCTGTCTGTGCACCACTTGTGTGTAGTGCCCATGAGGTCAGAATTTGTCAGACTCCCTGAAAGGATAATTATAGATGACTGTGAGCTGTCATATTGCTGCTGCAGATTGAACCTGAGACCTCTCTGCAAGAGCAGCCCACACTCTTAACCACTGAGCATCTCTCCTGCCACTTCATGAAAATCTCTACATGTTTTGTTTTCACAGAATATGTACAGATGGAGGGAAGAGAAGGGAGAAAACCTCACTGACATACCTGTTCGCTGTCAGTTTTAAATCTGGTGATAATCTGGCTGTCACCCTTACTGGACCCTGTGTCTTCTTAAGGCTTCTAACTATATCTACTCAGGTCATTTTTAAGCTGCATGATACTGTTTTGATGGCTGACCCAAACTAAGATATCTCTCAAAGCTTCCCAGGATTGTGACATAACTACATCCAGACAAATGTCTTTGTTGCAAAAAAAAAAAAAAAAAAAAAAAAAAAAGCAATTAGACAAAGAACCCCAAGCAGGTAAACTGAAGGTCTCAACACCATGGCTTGATAATTTAGTCTTCCTATATGTACTAGCTGGTTTTGTGTGTCCACGTGACATAAGCTAGGGTTGTCAGAAAGGAAAGAGCCGAAGTTGGGGAAATGTTTTCATGATATCCAACTGTAAGGCATTTTCTCAGTTAGTGATCATTGAGGGAAGGACCCAGGCCATGGTGGGTAGTGCCATCCCTAGGCTGGTGGTCCTGGGTTCTGTAAGAAAGCAAGCTGAGTAAACCAGGTGAAGCAAGCCAGTAAGGAACATCCCTCCATGGCCTCTGCATCAGCTCCTACCTCCAGGTTCCAGCCCCACTTGAGTTTCTGTCCTGACTTCCTCCATTGATGGTCTATGATATGAAAGTGTAACCAAATTAACCCTTCCCCCTACAACTTGCTTTTTGGTCATGGTACTTTTGTTATAGCAATAGAAACCCTAACTAAGACACTATCATTAGCCATAAACCTCAGTAGTAACTTGATTCTATAATGGGATAATGGACTTTACCCATACCTATCTCTGAGGTCTTGTTTCAAGCCTACTCAAACATGATATCTTTATCAATCCTTTCCTGCTCTTGAAAAGTTGATATTACTGCACACTGTGCTGGCAGAAAACTACTAGAGTTGATAAAAATTAAAATAGGATAAGATAAACATCCAGTGTTTGTCCATCCAGCTTCCTGTCTTCGATGCCACCACTCACTGGCTCAGTCCACAGACTAAGAGCAAATCTTTTGTCAAAGAGCCCTTTCCACAGAGTTCTCTATCTCAGGAACTTGGAATTCCCCTCAGTCACTCTGGAGTGTCCCTTGTGGTTTCACTATAAGCTGCAATAAATTATTATAAATTGTCCTTTGGTGAAATTCTGCCCAAATGATCCAATTTCCCTCCAGCTCTTTGACAAATTCTGAGAACATGTTGACATAGCTATATAGTCAACAGATGGAAATCATATAGAATGCACAGCATTCAACCCAAAAGGTAGTATTAAGTCTAGATGCCAAGGGCAATCAGGTCATTCTCCAGTGGTGAACTGCTCTGCTTGTCTTTCAAGTAGAAAGGATAATACAGTATTTTACAATCAATGATATACAAAATGATTAGATTTAAAGTGTCTTTTAAAAGAATCTAGTTGAAATAAATTCCACATAGCAATATGTAAAATACTTACTTTCATACCAATCTTTAGAATTCTAGAATAATTTCCCTGTAGGATTAAATATCTTAGGAAGAAACATCAAAAACAACTTGATATCACACACATACATACTCCACATGCTTTCACCCATTAGATGTTTTTTAACCATTTGTATTTCTGAAAATACATTTTTAACATGATGTGAGAACTGGTGAAGCAGAAAAGATAGCATAGAGAGCTTACCTTAACTGAAAACAAACCTCTATCAAAAGTCATGCAACTCCTTAAATTCCTGAGTCTTAACTCACCTGCCTGACAACCCAAATACTGTGGATCAAGGAAACTATTAGCCAACTGGTGTGTAACATTGTCCTCCAAGATTGAAACATTCCACCCTGAAGGGAAGATACTTAAACAGGAAAGTAAACACTCAAAAAAGCTTAGGAAGTCCCCGAAACTGACTAGATTCACTTGGCCCCTCTCTGCCCGAGTAAACAATAAAAGCTTCAAAGAAGACTCAGAAGAGTCAAGCTGCAAAGAAGACTCTGAGATCAGCTGTCTGGAAGAAGCAAAACCCAACAAAGCTGCCTAGAAGAGGTGTAGACCAACTGAGTCACTTGAAGGTGACACTCTCCAATCTTGAACTGCCTGCAGGCTATGCACTAGGCTCATGGCTTTATGACCTTTACCCCTACTGAGGTGGGCTTTGGGGGTGCAGCTGTCTTTGAGCCATTTATGCTCCTGTAAGTAACTCCTTACCCATAATTCTATAATGAACCCAATAAAGCACATGCTTCACCAAGTTGGATCTTGGTGATATCTGAACTTTGGTCTCTTGTGGGCTCCCTGAGTAGGCATGTGTGTTTGTGTGCATGCATGAATGTGTGTATGTGTGTGTTTGTGTTTGTATACGTGCATAAATGTGTGTGTGTGCATGTGTGTTGCATGTTTCAAGGAACAATTTTGTCACACAATGCCAATTACTGACAGGAGTGTTTCTCTCATCCACAATACTGATAGATTGGTTTCACAATAACATTCTAATACTCCCCATTCTGGTCTTAATCCAAGACATAGACCTGTTCTACAGCACTGAGTGAACTTCCAAATACTTTTCATCTCTTCTGTGGAAATGAACTGATTATGGTAACAGTATTAAAGAGAGCAATAGTTTGAAAACATTGCCTGAGGGACAGAGAAGTTATTTTTATTTCATAATTAGGCACTTCTGTCCCTAGGGCATTTTGCAGCCATGGTTTGAAATAACAGCCATTATTTTATTACGATTTTCTATTTTTTTTGCACATAAAAATATTTAGAGAGTGTTTTTAGTTGAGTTTTATTAGTCATAATGCCAGAAAGCGCCTAGCATTATGGATGATGGAATTATCTTTGAGGGCTTCCCTTTAGTGTTATGTCTTCCTTATAGTCTACATTCTCTGGCCGTTGGGTACTGTTGGGTACTAGAACTGAGATATAAAGCAGATATTGAATATTCTCTCCATTTGTATAACTAATGTGCACAAAGGGATAAAGTGCACTCTGTCCGTATGTCTCCACATTTCCCCAAAATCAGCATTAAACTGTCCATGCCATACAGGAAACTACTTTATATCTTAGGTAGAGCTACATTAACAAGAACTGCAAATGTAGAGTTGATTGATCAAGCACAGAAGCAGCAATTCCAAACCAGTCAACTGGGTGAGCTGCACTTGCCTCTTAAGTGACTTATTAACCTCAAAACTGCACGCATCTACTGACCCGCTGATATACACTCTGTCTTAGATGTTCTGAACTGTGCTGCAGTAGACATTGAAGTACAAATCTCTTCAATATGCTGATTTCATTTCCTTTGAAGATATACCTGGAAGTGGAATTACTGGATCACATTGAAGTTCTCTTTTTAAATTTTTGGAGGGACTATTATACTGTTTTCTGTAATGACTACCTTAATTTATAGCCTCACCAACAGTATACAAGAATACCTTCTTCACATTTTTGCCAACCCTTGTTAATATATATACTATATATGATATATATAAACATATATACACTTACATTTATATATAATCAAGCCATAATAAGATATTTATCATTAGGAATATGTGTGTGGTTTTCATTTCCCTGATGATTTGTTATGTTAAAGTAGTTTTATAGTTCTTTGTTGCTTTCATGTCCTCTTTGAAGTAATGCCAACTTGCAAAAGAAGAAAGAGACAACTGGGGACAGGAAAAAGTAATGGGGAGAGATAAACACCATCACTGCATGTGATATACATGTAACAATATTTGTAATGAAACCTACTGAACAAAGGTACAATGAATATCAGCTGATAAAACAATTTCAATAGTATATGGCACACATTCGCAATCTCAGCACTGGGGAGGCAGAGACAAGAAGATCCTTGGGGCTGATTGCTGAGCTTCAGGTCAGTAAGATACCATGTCTTGAAAGAGGTGGATAGTTAGTATGGCTTAAAGCGAGATATATATCTATTAATAAGCCAATATCCCAAACATATCAGAAAATGAAGTCTGTGTGCATGTAGGCATCTGTACATCCGTGTGTGTGTGTGTGTGTGTGTGTGTGTGTGTGTGTGTGTGTGTGTGTTCCCCATAGGCTCATGACTTTGAATCTAGTTGGTCATCTTAGGAAAGGTATGAAAAATTTAGTAGATGCAGCCTCGATGGACTAAGTACAACATTTGGGGGCAGGCCATGAGGTCTGTCTTCATTACTTTTCTATTGTTGTGGTAAGACACCATGGCTGAAGCCAACTTACAAAAGAAAGTGCTTAATTCTGACTTACAGTTTCAGAGGGTTAAAGTCCAAGGTGGCAGAGCAAAGTCACAACAGAGAACCGGTTGAGAGCTTCTATCTTGATCCATGAGTAAGAGGCAGAGAGAGAAACACAGGGAATGGCATGAGTCTTGACAGGCCAAAGCCACACATCCAAATCCTTCCCAAACAGTTCCACCCACTAGGGACCAGACACACAAGCATATGAGCCTATGGAAGTCTCTTCCCCACCATGATGGGCTATATGTCCTGTGAAACAGTAAGCCAAAATTAGCCTCTTCTCTCTTAGATTGCTTTTGTCAGAGTACTTTGTCACAGCAACAGAAAAGTAACAGATGCAGTAGCCATTCCTGAGGACAGCACCTGTGTGCTCCAGCCTCCACATGCACAAGCACACACATGGACACACACATGCATACACATGTACACACACTGCAAACATGCACACACATGCATACACATGGACACACAGTACAGATATGCACACATACATGCATACACATGGACACACACACTACAAACATGCACACACATGCATACACATGTACACACTCTGCAAACATGCACACACATGCATATAAATGTACATACACTACAAACATACACACATGCTTACACATGTACACACGCACACACAACAAACATGCACACACACACATTAAAGTATTTTTAAATAGGGTCTATTCAGGGCTTTTCCCTATTTATTTATTTGTTATTTTGTTGGTTTTTGTTTGGTTTGATTTGGTTTGGTTTTCAAGACAGAATGTCAACATGTAGTCCTGGCTACTTGCTCTTTAGGCTAGGCTGACTTCAAACTCATAGAAATCCCCCTGCCTCTGCCTCCCGGAGTGCTGGCCAGCCAGCTTTTGCTCTTTTTCTTGTTGTTGGGGTTTCTAGCTTGTTTTAGATATTCATCTTTTATCACCTGTGTGGCTTGCTTGCACCTCTCTTACTCTGTGAGGATCTGTTCATTTCTTTGACTGCCCTGCTCTTTCGTGTGGTGGTGTGACCCAACCCATGCATTCATGTCTGGGGCCTGTGCCTTAGAAATTATATTACTTTTTTTAAAAATCTTTGACAAGATCAATGCCAGGAAGCTTTCTCCCTGTGTTTTCTTCAAAGCTGTAGTTTTGTAGCTTTAGAACTTGGGTTTTATTCTTAAGTTGACTTTTAGCTCTTTCTCTTACATGATTTTTTTCTTTTTGCATATGGACCCAGGTACCCAGGACCATCTGCTGAAGAGAGTTTTTCCCTGTGTCTATTCCTGGAGCTTTGTTGACGATGTGTCGACTGTGGATGAGAAGGCCTGTTTGGGAACATTCTCTTCTCTGCAGTCGGTCCATACACCTGTATTTGTGTCTGTATCGAGCTCTTTCTATTATCATAACTTCATAATCAATTCTCAAAAATGTTATTGTTTGGGTTGGAGAGATGGCCCAGTGGTTAAAAGCACTGATTGCTGTTCCCAAGGTCCTGAATTCAAATCCCAGCAACCACATCTCTGTAATAAGATCTGATGTCATCTTCTGCTGTGTCTGAAGACAGCTACAGTGTACTTATATATAATAAGTAAATCTTTTTAAAAATGTTCATTGTTTTTACTTTTTTCAAAATTGTTTTATATACTTGGGGATTTCTGTGATCACATGTGGATTAAAGTTTCTTCCAATCTATGAAAAAATTTATTGAGATTTTGATAGATATTGCATTGACTTTGTAGATAGTCTTAAGGAAAATGAGTATTTTAACAGTATTAATTCTTTTAATCCATAGACATAGAGCATCTCGTTTTTTGATTTTTAGATCAATGTTTTATAGGTTTTTATGATTTTAGCGTGTGTGTGTGTGTGTGTGTGTGTGTGTGTTATTCTTGGTTGAATTTATTTATAGGCATTTTCATACTCTTCTTAACTTCTTTTTCAGATACATCACTGTTAGTATACAGAAATGCTACAGGAAAGACAAACAACCTTTTATTCGTCTAGTTATTCTGGCTCTGATCTCTGGTGCTTTGCTGAACACGGCTGAGAAAGTGAGCATTCTTGGCTTATTCCTGAGCTTAAACTTTTCACTATTGACTATGGCACTGACTATGAACTTGTGGTACATGGATTTATTTCACTGAGGCACACATGCTCTGCAACTAATTTAATGACAAATATTTAGCATATAGAATGTTGGGGTTTGTCAAATATTTTTTCACATTGATTGAGATAATCATGGGCTTTCATCTGGTTTGCAAATACTCCATGTCATGCTTCTCGATCTGTATTTGTTGACTGATTGTTGCATCCCAGGAGTAAGACCTATTGGCTTATCAGGAATGACAGTGTGAGTCTGATAATTTCAGTATTTTTATAGAACTCCTAATAATGAGTATTCATTTTCCTGATATGGACTATTAGTTTTACAATGTTGCAAGCTCAAAGTTTGAAACACCACCTCACAGAGAGCCTTTTGCTTGGTTAGCTTTGGCTTTTCCTGGAAATGAAACCCAATAAAAGAAAAAAATAGAAGAAAAAGATTCCATGTCATGACTGCGATGTAGCTATCATCTGAGCCTCATCCCTAGTCTACGCCTACATGAGTCCTTTCCACTGACTACCTGTGTACATAGAAGTGACCACCTGACTACACAGCTATAACTCTAGTACTTGGAAGGCTAATGTAGGAAGATTGCTACAAGTTTGAGGCCAGTTTGAACTATACAGAGAGTTCTAGGCCAACAAGGGCTATGAAAGTCTACCTCAATAAATTACACAAGTAAGTAAGACATTTTCTTTTTTGTTTGTTTGTTTTTTGTTTGTTTGTTTGTTTGTTTTTTCAAGACAGGGTTTCTCTGTGTAACCGTGACTGTCCTGGAACTCACTCTGTAGACCAGGCTGGCCTCGAACTCAGAAATTCGCCTGCCTCTGCCTCCCAAGTGATGGGATTAAAGGCGTGCGTTACCACCACCTTAAATAAGACATCTTCTTGAAAGAGGTCTAACTAGTAGAACTTTTGTGTGTGCCCTTTCAAAGGAGCATCATGGTTTCTCCAGCTACTTGAGTGCATGTGTTCTAAAATTTTCACCATCCCAATTAACTCACCACTTACCCTTCATTAACTGTGTTACCAAAACTAAACCCAAAATATATAGTCTGTCTGGGGCAAACTGTCAGTGGCAGCCATTAGTAATCTGGATTTAATTCTATCGCTGGCATGTGGTGCTCTTATATACCATTGGGATGGATGATAGTATGCGTCACCTTGGCTAGGCTACACCACCCAACTGTTTAGTCAAATGCTACCCTAGATCTTACAAAGGATAGACTTTGAAAGATGAAAATTACCCTCCATATTGTGAGTGAACCATACTCAGTCAGTGGAGCACTCTAACTGATTGACATCCTCAGAAGAAGAAGGACTCATACCTCCTGAGATTCAACATTGACTCCTGCCAGAATTTCCAGGCTGTGTGATCTCAGCTTCCAGAAAGGCATAAAACAATTCGTGTGTGTGTGTGTGTGTGTGTGTGTGTGTGTGTGTGTGTGTGTGTGTGTGTGTTCTATGGCTTCTGTGCTTCTCAAAAGAGCCCTGACTGATACAAATGAAAATGAAAACATTTTACTCTCCTTGCTTGAATATCTCAGATAATGGAGAGTCATTTTGCCTGTATAAAGATATCTATCTGTAGCTCTTCAAATTCATTATATTTTGTATGTGTACCTACTACTGAGTTGATTTCCATCAACTGAGATATTTTAGTACAGGGTTCCCTCATTTGCCATATCTATTAAGGTTCCCAGTTTAGGACTTTGATCATTTGATAAGAAGAGTTTGGTCTCCTTATCCCAGTATTTAGAGAAGTGTTCCTTAAAGCCTGGTTTAGACTGGGGCCCTATTGAACACCACTGGATCTCCTACTGATCAGCATTCCATTGTGTGAGATGTTTGACCAGTTGTTAATCCACCTAGTAGCATTATCATTCAGCTCCTGCTTCTCCAGCCTTCTTACAGGACTATCACAAAAGTCTCCAGTGAACACCATGCTGAAATAAGAGTCTGAGCACAGATATCTCATCTTTCATTCATTTCCCATATGAAAATATTGACTTTGACATTAATTGATGTTTCAATGCAGTCCTGTTCTAACTTATTATTGCTTTCTTCTGCAAAAAGTTTACCTAGAATTTTGGCATAATCCATCAGATGCTATAGTAAGCATAGAATGTACAGTTTCAGCCTTTTTTAAAAAATGGTCAGCTTCCTCAAAGATTAGACATATTGACTATGATCACATCTCCAAACTCATCCATTACTTTGATGAACAGTTCTGCTCAATTGAAAATAAAGTGTTCCTTACCTTTGGGGGTTTGGGATGAGTTTGATCAGTTAGTTTTGCTCTCTCCAGTTCCTTGGTTCCTTCCTTGATGGAGAAAATAGAAACAATGTGAGGTTAAGAAAGAGGGCACAGCAGAGAAAATGCTATAACAAATAAAAGAAACACAATTTTTATTTAAAAGTGAATTTAAGATCTAGGCACATTGCTGAACACATGTAATTCCAGAACGTAGGATGCTGAGGCAAGAAGACCATAGCTGAGAGCTAGCCTGGGCTACATAATGAATTCCAAGCCAGCCTGAGCAGTAGTAAGACTGTGTCCAAAACTAAAAATGTCAAGTACATAAAATCTGATGTTTAAGCCATCAAACTTCAAAAGATAATTTTTAAAAGATGTAAATTATATGTAAAAGAAGTAATATATCCAGGTTTGTACATAGATAATATCCTAATACATATAAATTAAATAAATCTTTTTAAAAGTTTTGTCTATCAGATTCGTAAAGCTTTTAAAAAATATACACATCAAATGGATAAGGTGATTTTTTTTCTGTATTCCATGCCCTTGTGATATCTTCCTTCATGGCGGCTCATTAGAAAAATCTGTAAACGTTAGTCTCGCTCTTCATGGGCCAATTCAACCTTATGTGACTGTTGGTGTCACAGCAGTAAGGATGTTTGTATTCCTTCTTTCCTCTTGACTGTGGTAGGATGTGACCAACTGCATGAGTCCCTGAACTGGCTTTCTAGGTACAGTAGACTGTAACTTGGATGTATAAGCTAAGTAAACCCTTTGTCCCTGTGGATGTGTGTGTACATGTGCATGTGTGTGTGTGTGCATGTGTGTGTGTTACAATATAATTACATCGTTTGCCCCTCCCCTTTACTCCCTCCAATCTCTCCCATGTACCCCTTCTCCCATGTTCTCATTCATATCCATGGCTTCTTTTTCCTGAATTGTTGTTACATATGGGTATTTATCACTGCAACAGATGTGAAACTAGAACAGAAATTGCCAGTGTGGTTATCTTATCCTTAAACATGATTGAGTCTTCATAGGGGAAAACATCAAACAAATCAAATTCAACAAGACAATTGCACTTGATTCTTCCAAAATGGCCATGTAATAAAAGGCCTTAAGAATCTGGTGGAGAAATTATTTCATATTAAATAAGCTAAACAAATGGACGTGCCAAACAAATGTAGGATGTGACCCTCACTTAGCCCATGAAAGAACACAATACATAAAATTAGAAAGCTTGACTCTAGATATAATCTTATATGATAATACCGAGTTAACACTAAACTTCCTGCCTGAGATAATTTACTATACTAGTGTACTAATATACTATGGAGGGATGTTCATAGAGGAATACCTCATCTCTTAGAAGGTGTATCCTGAGCTAATTAAGTAATAATACTTTAGATAAAATGGAAAAAGAAGCTCTTTTAGAAAGAAATATATAAAGTTACGGACATATGTATATTTACATGAAGCAAAGGAAAGATGAAGGAATATTTTGTCACCAACGTGACAAAATAACAATCAATACTAAACAGCAGCTTTGTTCTCTGGTGATCACACCACTTATCATTGTTATATGTCCCTATAGGCAAAACCAGGGACAGGCAAGGAAAGCCTGTGAGGTGAGAGGGGGCTTCAGAAGGTCTGTGAGGTGAGAGGGGGGCTTCAGAAGGCCTGTGAGGTGAGAGGGGGTTTCAGAAGGTCTGTGAGGTGAGAGGGGGGCTTCAGAAGGCTTCGTGCACTGCTCTGACGAACGTACTTTGGCAACCCTGGGAACACACTCTAATTTCCTGGAGCTTCTGTCGCATCTTTTGTAAAATGAGATAGACTGACCAACAATTCTTCAACATCCTTTTTTGCATCATGAGTGTGGACCTGGGATTAAACAGTCACACGCCTGTGTGTGAATATATGTTGACATGCGCCAATAGCAGATTAAAATTGTTATTTCTCTCCATGGAATTACTCACTGGTAATTTGGTGGTTTGTAAATTATTCCTCACAATACCTTGGCTAGTTGTATATATTTAATGATATTCACCCACTTAGCACTAAAATTTTCTTGTTCCTAGAATCAGACCTTTCACTATCTTTACTAAAAAATAATAATTATATGTACTATATAACATAAATAATAAAAATATCCAGCAAGAAAGGAGTCAAGAGGGAAAGGAATTCAAGAAATAATGGAGAATAAAAGGAAGAAAAAAAGAGAAGAGAAGAAGGGGTTAAGAGAGAGATTGCCAGGAGGAAAGAGAAGGGAGAAGACAGGAGAGGTCCTAGCTGAGAGGTGCTACAGAGTTCTGACCAATAAGTTATGTGACAAAATAGGAATAAGATGCCTCTTTTTGTTGGTACTGGCCTCCCTACTTGATCATCTCTAATTATGAGCTTGGATACAGGAGCAGTATCCACTGCAGTAACCCTGGAACATATGCATCTTACACACGTGTGCAAAGCTCTCTGCCATTTGCCAGGAACCAAAGCCATGAACCAAATCAATGATGAACAATTCTGTAAGAGAGTGGGTCAATGTTTAAAACCCAGTATTGGATATTCCCAAAACTTTAGCTGATGGGCATTCTCCAAAATTATAGACAATTACATAAGTAAATATTTCTAAGTACATCAATTTTGCCAAAGGTCTGAGATAAAAATAAAAACAAAGTAAGTTTCCAAAATAAAAGTATATTTTCAAGATCTTCTTAATGCAAGAAAATAATATAAAACTTTCCACTAAAATAGTTTTAAATCTCATTTTAATATTTATATTTAAATATGCCCTTTACATGATCTAACCTTTAACCATGTCTTTGAATTATTACTGCCTTAATAAATCATCCGTACATAGTAGCACACACTTGCAACCCCAGCACTTAGAGGTCTCAAGAGTTAAAGATCATCCTTCACTGTGTATCTTGGTCAAGGCCAGCCTAGGAGGGCTGAGGATGGAGAGTTAAGCATTCATATGACTCTTGTAGAGGTCCTGAGTTTAATTCCCAGCACCCACATGTAATGGCTCTCAACAACCATTTTTAACTCCAGTTTTAGAGAATCCAGTGCCTCCTTCTGAACTCCAGTGGCATCTCTACTCATGTGCACATAAGCACACACAGAGACACACATACACAGAATTTTAAAGTGACAAAAACAAGAATCTCAGAAGTAACTAACATCTGTCTACTTTGACTTAAGACAACTCAACAGAAGGGAGAGCATTCCTGTTATGAAGAACCTAGCTAACCACCCACGACTCAGTCATAAGAGCATGGATCATAGAAAAGATCCTTCATCCACAGCTCTACTCAACCAGCACAATTCCCTTGTGCACACTCTTAAATGCCCAGGAAAGCACAGCTCTCATCCTTTATCACAGAAACTTCTCTTTGGAGCAGATGGAGGCTACCACAGAAAATCACAATTGCCCAAATTACAATGAGCAAACGGTGGGTTGCTTACACCAAAAAGGTATATGTCCTGGCAATATCGAGGGCCAGGAAGGCTGATGTGAGACCACGCATTCTAGAAGATATGGAGGCTACACCCATGATACCTCAATATGTCTAAACAGGACCTGACCAGTGACAATACTAATAGGTGTACCATTATGGAAGAGGGGGACATCTCATGGGCCCTACCCCTAGGCAGAGACCCACAGGTAACTCATGACAGCAGAGAGAGGGAGAATTAGTCTTTTTCAGGGAGAAGCCTTTTAATTGGTTATCCAAAACCAAGTTGTCAGCCCTGAGATCACACACAACCAAGCAACACTAAATGCTGTATTTATTTGTTTATACATCTATACACATATGTAATGATAACAAAGAAAAAGACTGAATTTAACAGGGAATAAACTGGGTACATAGTGGGTGTTTGAGTGAAACAGGGAAGGGGGAAAGGAAGTAATATAATTATATTTTAATTTTTAACTAATAAACATGATTTTACAATAAAATAAAATAAAATTTAAATAGAGAAAAATCTCTTAGTCAAAGCCTAGGAATGTCTTAGGTGAGTAAAACCAGATCAAAGCCTTGGGCTACAGCAGTGTTGTTCACAAGGGTCTCACAGAGTCTTATATGTTCTGAAGCTTTTTCTTGTGTATCTCTAAGTGTGTATATATGTGTTCATACATATATGTTGCACATATGGCATGTATATATTGATATTATATGCAATATAATGTGCATACACAAACACATGCACACACATATACATATGTATACACACATGTCTTAGTCAGGGTTTCTATTCCTGCACAAACATCATGACCAAGAAGCAAGTTGGGGAGGAAAGGGTTTATTTAGCTTATACTTCCACATTGCTGTTGATCACCAAAGGAAGTCAGGACTGGAACTCAAGCAGGTCAGGAAGCAGGAACTGATGCAGAGGCCATGGAGGGATGTTCCTTACTGGCTTGCTTCCCCTGGCTTGCTCAGCTTGCTTTCTTATAGAACCCAGGACTACCAACCCAGGGATGGCACCACACACAAGGGGCCCTCCCCTCTTGATTGCTAATTGAGAAAATGTCTTATAGCTGGATCTCATGGAGGCATTTCCTCTAGGGAGGCTCCTTTCTTTGTGATAACTCCAGCCTGTGTCAAGTTGGCACACAAAACCAGCCAGTATAACACACAAACAAACTTAAACAAAATAAACCATCTATTTCTAATCACTGTCTCAATAGGCTCTATTGGACAGCCAACCTTATCTAAAGGTTATGCCCAAGCCTCATTCAATTTTTGGTGGTTTGCTGGATAGTCTGCCCATGTCCACTAAACTTAGATTAAGGAAGAAGAAAGAGGTCTAACTTTTGGTGGAATCAGAGGTAAACCTTATAATCTTATTCCTGCAAGCCTATTAAATTATCTTTTCCACCTTAAAATATGGCCTCAAATGAATATTCACAGTACTTTTTTAAAAATAATGACAAGTGTCACTAAGGTACAAAAAGCCCAAAATGTTGTATATTTATTCTTCTTCCTTCCTCCTTCAACATTGGGGGCTAATAAAGGCAATGATAGTCTTGGAATGGGGTTTCTTTCTTATAAAGTCAGGAGGAAATGTGTTTAGAATTCTAAACAACATAGCTGGGGCTGCATCTTCTTCTGGCAACCAGAGTATTCTCTTCTCTGAGCCCTGCTCCTAGCAACACACAAAGGGCTTCTCTGCAGCCAGGGATAATAGCTGATCCCAAAATCTGGCACTAGCACTTAGAAAGATTAATTACCCTATTAAAACCGTAGACGTTACTCACAAAAATCTTTGTATAAACCTTTTAACTCACAACAAATGTGGCCTCCTTGGTGCCTCCAGCTTGTTACACAATGAAGGTCCTCACCCTCCCCTCCCAATCCACCACTGTTTCCAGCATCTTCCGACACATCCAGATACACTCACACAAAAGTGCATGCACATTGTCACACCCTCACTGAACAACAGAGAACACCGCTGCTTCCGGATACGGTAGCAGAAGTGGGACTGTGGCTGTGAATTAGCTGCTCTGGAAATGAAGCATCAGGAGTGAACACTTGGTGACATGAACGCTGTTGCCATGTGGGAGACAGGAGATGCCAAAGGAAATTCAGATAGCAATCCTCATGCAAACGATACACAAGGTATACTAAATACAGGAGGGTTGCCGCTTGCTAGAGGTCAGCACACGTGCTTAGACTTTGATTGTCATACTTGCAGACAACTTCTGATGTTACTCTTTCTTCCTCAGGGTTGCCTCTGTCTCAGAACTCTTGTAACCCTTTGGTTCTGGGGGATAGCTCAGTGTCATGCTTGCTTAGTGTGGGCAAGACGTTGAATTTCATCCCCAGTATCACATTACACACACACATCACAACACACACACACACACACACACCCTTATCGATTATAGTTCTGTAATTATGTCATCACATAGCCTGATCAAATGCTGTCCTCTGAAGTAGGCTAGAATCCTGGTGATAATATATTGATGAAGATGATGGCCCACAGAGTGACATCCCAGCCCAGAACTGATGTAGTGCACCAGCCCAGACTGGTTAAGTTCAACTTCACATACCCCATCTGGGAATAGTGATCATAAAACATGCCTGAGGGTACGGTGAGACCAAATGAGGAAGGTCTTGGAAAGTCCTGGCATAGGGACTAACACAGGGGAGCCTAACACAGGGGCTCAGAAAACATTAGCTGGTGCCTAACACACAGTCAGCACCTAACACATAGTCAGTACCTAACATGAAGTGCTCAGAAAAGCGTTAGCTACAAGTGTGGTTACCATGGTG
>NW_022196913.1:52167208-52168635 GCF_008632895.1 Mastomys coucha | reverse complement strand
GCTGCTCTCTTAACCAGTCACACTATGCTAGATTAGCAAGTAGGTCAACTGCCTTCTTAAGCAGAATTTTTACAAACTTAATGACAAGGGCATACAAGGATTCTAACAGACAATTTTGCTCACAAATTTGGCAGAATCAGAAGATCAAAACCTGCATTTCATTTGTCTCTTTATCCCCACAGCCCAACAGCTGGAATAATACTTCATCTAGTCCTCTTGATAACAAATTTTGTCTCTAGTTTTACCTAAGATATCAAATAACCACTAAAAGAAAAAAAAAGTCTTTAAACACACACACCAGAAGCATACATACAGATTTAATTTTCTGGAAAGTCCAAAACTGCTCCAGCAGGATCAGCACTTTCAACAAAAGGGTTCTTGGCATTTTCAAGTTAGTGGCTGGAGAGTTGGATTTTTTTTTTTTAAAACAGAATTAGCAAAGAAAATATAGAGCCACAAATGGCCCAAATAGTATGAGCATGAGGACTTCACTTCCTCTGTATGACTGCACAGAACGGCCACACTTCAGAGAACCCTGTCTCTCTAGGGAACAGAGGCTTCAGGTTCATGGCTCTCATATGCAAGTGAGCATTTAATTCCTGAAGAATATGGACGTTGGAAAGCCTTGGTTCCCAGACAGGTCCAGGTAGATCTGACAAGCCTACAAAATATTCCCTCAGGGTAAAGCTGAGATTGGTGCTATACTTTGTGCTGCTCAGAGTAAGCAAATTTAGCCCATTCTGATGTTTATAAGATTCCAAAGAGAAGACACTTCCAAGGGACTCAGATGAGCTCAGATGGAAGGTACTGACGTTTTCAAGATTCTCCGGCTCCGGGCCTGCTCAATGCCACTGCTGCACTATCTGTCTTGAAGCTATGATCCTCCAAACTTCATAGATTGGAACCTGACCTCCCATGACGCTATGGTTTGGGATGGGGGCTTTAGGATTTAACTAGATTATGAAAAGCCCTTATGAGTGGGATCCGCTCCCCTCCCCCCCCCTTTTTGTTGTTTGTGTGTGTGTGTGTGGTTTTTTCGAGACAGGGTTTCTCTGCCTCTGCCTCTGCCTCCCAAATGCTGGGATTAAAGGCATGCACCACCACCGCCCAGCCTTTTTTTTTTCCCCCGTTTTTTCCTGGGATCCACCCCTTTTAATAGGAGGCCCAGGAGAGCTTGTTTGTCTCTTATACCATTCGGAGACCCAACTAGAAAGTGATAGGTAGATATGAGGCTAAAAATGACCCTTCAACAGATACCAAGCCTGACCTTGGGCTTCTCGACTTCTAGAACTGTGAGGGGCAAATTGCTGTGGTTTATAATATCCAGCCTAAAGTATTTTAACATAGCAAGCAAAGGTAGGTAGGGACTTCATCCAGTACAGCTCTGCTTCTGTTCACTACCTGTCAGGGATGGGGGGCGGGGAGTC
>NW_022196913.1:52165168-52167198 GCF_008632895.1 Mastomys coucha | reverse complement strand
CCCCGACTGATGCTAAAGTCCTATTCCCCAATTGGTTCTTGATCTATCGATAAAGATGCAAGTGGCCAATTGCTGGGCAGAATAGGCGGGACTTCCGGGTCCCTGCAGAGTCTCCAGAAGCAGAAGAGAAAGGAAAGGATTTTTGCCATGGTTCAGAGAGGGAAAGCCAACTAACTAGCCAAGTGAGATCTCGGGCAAATTGGCCACAGGCTACTTCTCCAGGCGAGAGGTTGGGATGCTGAGCTGGGACTAAGGTAGCTGAGCAACTGAAGTTGAGGGCCGATTTAGGATGCTGAGCTAAGGGCACGGTAGCTGCTGTAGATTGGAGGCATCCAGCAGTAGAGCTAAGAAAGCAGGTTGAAATTGAACGACGTCTGTGTGTGTGTGTGTGTGTGTGTGTGTGTGTGTGTGTGTGTGTGTGTGTGCGCGCGCGCGTGTGTGTGTGTGTGAGCTTAGAGCAGGGTAGCAAAGCTACCCAAAACAGTTACCCATCAGTCTCAGACAAACAAGAACAATGCTCTAGAAATTAGGAGAATGGGAGGCCCAGAGTACCCCAAAACCAGAAGAAAAAATCTAACTCCAGCAACACGGGCGTCAGAAGAGAATTTGGCGCCCGGATCTTCAGAATATTCTCCCAAAGACATCCACATCGCCACAATTTTAAGACTGTTATACAAATAAGCTTGAGTTCCCATTTTTAATTCTGAGGTATAAATAAAAAGCATATTCTACAAAATCATGCTAACCAGGGTGATCTGTTTCTGGTCAAAAATGTCTGATTGAAACATCAATAAACCACATAACAGAATCCAGGGAAGACTGTGGGCCACTACCTATTATTCTAAATAGATTTGCTCTCAACTCATGGGATAGAAACCAGCACTGTCCTCGCAAAGCAACCTGATTTAAGAACTTCAAAAATCTATCCTTAGTACCATCAGATTATAAGGCAAAATGGTTGTCACTATCTAAAGCCAAATGCAGTCAATGTTTTCCCGAAGGCAAGTCTGGGTAGCATCAGAGAGAGAGAATCTTGAACATTCAGACTTCCTCACTACTGGGTTTTTCTTTCCTTCTCATGACCACCATGTAAGTATAAGAACCATGGTAGGCGGGGAATATTCTCCAATGCTGATTTTTATTTGGCTTCTGCTTTTAATTTTCTTCCGGTAGCAGAAAGCAGTCTCTAGCTGAAACAAACCCTTGGCAAGGAAAGAGTGTCATTTTAGTCTATTGTCAATAGCTTACATCTTTTATCAAATAAATAAGAATTCAAAATGTGCTTTCCTTAAGCTATCAGCAGTATATAGTAAGGGATTGCACTGGACACTGAGCACAGTGGAGAAAACCGAAGCTGTGTCCAAACATTTAAGACTTTGTATGTATATAGAGTTTATGAGGAACTATAATTTTATAATAGGTGCTTCGATGAAGAACCCCAGTTTATATTATTCTCATAGATGACATTGAAAACTCACTCTACTGGTAATTTAATTCATTATTGAGTCATTAATCTTATATTATTTATTAAAGATGTGTCGTGTGTAAAACTACTCTGTGACCTTTACTATTACATATCATACATATATTTTCTTCAGTTAAAATTTGGCTTTCATGTGGAAACTTAAGCCCAGGCATCCTTACAGTGCTGCCTGCCCTCTACCATAGCCAGGAGAGAACTCACGGCAATGACAAATTGTGATAGCTTATATTATTACAGAAGTGACCGTCCCCAGTGAATCACTTCTCCTGGCAAATACACTGCTACAATCATCTCTCACAATCAGCCTGGATTTGGTCACATGGTTTCCTTCAGCCAACATGATGTCAACAGGTGTTTCACAATCAGAAATTCTATAAGCATCCATATATAACAACTTCATCTTTGAGAAAAATCTGTCTTGAGATCACTATGAAGCCCAGAAGGAAAGACAACATAGAAACAGAGGAGCACCCATGAAGTCAGCTCAGCTCAGCCCAGCAAAGCCTCCAACTGGCTTTTCATTTAGCACATACCCATCTGAACAAGA
>NW_022196913.1:52137284-52165158 GCF_008632895.1 Mastomys coucha | reverse complement strand
CTTCTACAGACCCATAACCACTAAGTCATAGCCACTTCAAGCCAGTACACTTGGGATGATTTGCTTCCTAGCAGGAGGTCCCTAGATAGTGGCTGTACTAACTGGAGACAGTAAGACCAGAAGCAGGAGACCCAGGCTTCAGAAGGCCTGAACTCTGGTCTCCAGGCACATGTTTAACCAAAAGGCTTAAGTAATTACCATATAATTTAATCAGATCTCATACCACCATTAACATGAGAGACCCTTGGGGGAAGAGTAAATTATGGAGAACATACAATAAACAGGTGAGAATCAGTTTTATTTTCTTTCCCAACACTAAACAGCTGATGGTGACATCCTGGCCTGCAGTGCTGAGGCAAATGACAAATGGTAGGGAGATATACTGATATCTATTAGTTATGCCTTCCAAGGTCACATGAGGCAGATTAACACCTAGCCCACACGTATTTGCCAACCTAGACTGAATGCTACAATTTCCTTGTAAAGGAAAGGGAAAGGAAATAGACACCAATTAACAATTGACTTTTCGAAAGTTGAGCTGCTACGGATACTAGGGCTTTCAGCTCTAGATGTAATAGTCTTCTAGAGTTTGTTGTTCACTTCTTTAATTCTCTACAGTGAGGTGAGGAAGTGTTACATGCAACTGGCATCAAGGGAAACTGATTTGACAGTTCACTCTTTAAAGTTTTGTTTAAAATCTGATACTAAGCTTATATCCATTAAAATAACAATGTTGATACAGATGCACTCATAGTTCTTCCAAGGATCTTAGGCATGATCCTAAGTAGAACTTAGATTATTATTCAATCTTCCAAACATTGTCATTTTGAGAAACTAAGTCTTAGGCGTTTGGATAAATTGACTAAGACAAAGCAGAACCTCATAGAATCAGGGGGAGGGGGGATGAGATAAGGGGATTCTGGGGGAACCAGGAAAGGGGATAACATTTGAAATATAAATAAAGAAAATATCTAATTTTTAAAGGGGGGCAAAAGATAAAACAAGAAAAAGCAGAAGCCAAAAGCATTGAACAGGGGTTAAAATGCAGGTGAGGTCCAGAAGCCATGCCCTAAGTCTCCCTCCAATTTGTTCTCTAATCTGTGCTGAAAGGCAGGAGTTTCTTTTGTATAGTTCATGTAAAAGCTCCTGGGATCTATTCAACAATGACCACCATAAGGGTATCCTTTGTATAAATCTCTTCCCTTCCCATGCTGACTAGATGTGTCTTCTTACCCATGCCTTCCAAGAAGGCAGTTTCTGTGATATTTTTCAGCCCTGGGAAACCATTCCTAATCCATGCATCACCTCTTGACCCTAGATCAGACCTTCAGCATCAAGGCACAGCTATGTGAACCACAGGTATTTGGTAATAAGGAAAACGATGACTCAGGGTTCTCCTCATTCTCTGGAGAAGATCAGGTATGAGAATAGAAACAGATACCTTAGGAGATGGTCTGGAAACAATCTGCCAAATAAAGAGTTAGGAACATTCACAAAGGACCACTTAGGAAGGCTGGCTATGTTGGAGCAGCCGGGGCAGGTCAGAAGCCATTTCCAGCACCCCAACACTGCTTCTCAATCATCCTGTATGTCCTTCACTTTAGGTTCTACCCAGTTTACATGCCAGAAACACACAAGCTCCCTGAGAAGAGGTTGGGTCAGGGACCCCTCTCGATGATGCTGCTCCATGTGGGCCTCTCCCACCTCAATGCTGACAGGAAAGCAGATTTTGGTAATGACTGGGTTGGTCTTGAAATCATCACCTTCTTCTCTCATGATGACTGTTAATTTCATGACTTCCCCCATGTCCACTATGCACCCCTGCTTCCAATACATGGAAACAAAACCAGCCACAGTGATTCTAAAGCAAGGCCATTGACCCTCAGCTTGGAAGAGTGGGAAGAGATGGTAGAGTATAGGCCCATAACTCCTGTGCCCTAGCCTGGGAGCTGGGGACGCCTTAGTATGGCTGTAATACCGAATGAGCTCTGTATTCGAGTGTGCATTTCTTATTTGTGTACACAGACATTTAGAACAAGCATATCTATGAGATAGTCCATGCAGTGATATATGCAATGCAAATGCAGGGGTGGGTGCTCTGTAGGGAGGAAAGAGGTGATGGCTTAGCTCCATGTTGGGCCTTGAGCTGGGATACACACTGTTGTCCCCATGCAGAAGGTCGATAGAAGAGAATTTGGAGAGTTACACATGACTTCCCCAACATCCCACAGCAGGTAAAAAATAAAGTACAGACTTCAACCAAATTAACTGATTTTTTTTTTAGTGTACCATATTTAGTTTGTCTAGTAATACTTCAATCCAAAATACACATGTGGCCTTTCAAGCACAAACAATCCATGCACTCGTTTCTCCTTGTCAGTCCCAATAGACATGACATCATCCAATAAAAAGAAAAGTAGGAAGGGAAAAAATATCTAGAAAGGGGGAAAGAAAAACCTGTGCAGCCGTGAATTAGAAACTAAATTATTGTTCAACATGAAGTCCATATCTACCCCTGTGTTTTGATGCAGTGATCGACAGCAGCAAGCTCGACAGCAGCAAGCTCGGATGGGTCTCGTTGTCATAGCCGTGGATTTGGCTTTTACGATTAGAAATATCTCTGATCCAACGCTTCAATTACTAAGGGAAAATCCGAGCCAAAAAATCACTACTAACCACACTGACACACTCTCCAACCCTGCTTTCCCATTTGTTTGGGTAATAAACAAATGAAATTTTGGTGACAAATTGATTTCTCGTCCCTGTGCCATGAGACTGGCTTTTGTTAACAGGCTGAAACTGCCGTTATGTGGCTCTGAATTGACAAATATTAATTCAGCTTAAATTCTCCAAGGACTTTTTGAAAAACATTGCCCAATGGGGGAAAATAAACCCAATCCATGTAACTGATTAAATGTCTTTGTGGTTATTTTCTTTCTCATGTTTCTCTCTCTCTCTTTTTTTTAATATTGGCAAGAGAACAGATAACTGACATTTTCAAGTCTCGACTACACACTACATCACTTAAAGCCCTGACAGAAATTGTACTTGACAAGGGTTCAAACTCTGGACTGTGCTTCTCTTGGGCTGGGCATTTGGGTAGCTGAAATTCCAATAAGAAATTAATCCAAATGTACTGACTTTGCAAAAATGTGTGTGACAACTGGGGTAACTCCACCCTAGATATTCTGATCAAATTGGCTCAAACCTCATTTTAGGCGCTGGAGAGATTCTGCAGAGAGTACAGTGCTTACTGTGTAAGCAACAGGGGGGCCTGTGGTTCAGACCCCAGAACTTATAGTAAAACTAAGGATAGGGTGAAAGGCAGACTCAGGCAGACCTGGGGGGCTCACTGGTGACTGCAGTAGCTAAGTCAGTGACTTCAGTGCAAGATGCTATCTTGAAAAGTAAGGTGGAGAGCAATAGAATACATCAACATCAACCTGGTCTCCACATACTCACAGGCAGAGAGAGACAGAGAGACAGAGACAGAGACAGTGAGACAGAGAGAAGGGAGAGAGGAAAGGCAGAGGGAGGGAGAGAGACAGGGAAGACAGAGAGATAGACATACAAATAGATAGAGACAGATACATAGAAAGAAGATAGACAAGAGACAGACACACAGAGACAGAAACACAGGGAGAAGCTAGACAAGAGACAGACTTCATTCTAGCTCCTGTCATGCTGATTTATGTAGCTGGGTATTTGTCAATGGCTCATGCTTTACCTTGACCTTGTTGGCTCTGAGTCTCCACCAAAATTTCTGTGTCTCTTCTTGTGGATCCCTCCTCCTATTTCACAATAGAGATGCATCCCTGACCCAAAGTCTGACGTTGATATTGTCATCGTGTATAATTGAGGGCTTACATCCAGTGCCATATTAGGAACTCACTTCATAACTACTTTTTGTAAAAAAAAAAAAAAAAAAAAAAAAAAAAAAAAAAAAAAATCTCTGATTACAAAAATTGTACATATTCATTATAGATTGTGAAAAAAAATCCAACAGAGAGTCTCCCTTTCAACATGTCCTCGGGAGTTCACAGATTAGCATATTCTCTATAGCTCATTATTCCTCTGTGTATTTCTACAGGTATGAGATCATCATGGTATGTGGTCCTGGGTTCTCACTTTGATACTGCATATCATATATTGAGCATTCTCTCACAAGTAGGATTAGTAATGTCTACATAGTAATCTATGTGTATGCTAGCTCATATAACCCCCAATTCTTAAGTGCTTAAAAACTTACAAATACCAAGGTACCCTTGCCAGTTGATCATCTCTGACAAAGTAGGTATTGTGTGTTGAAAACTTGTACATACAGCAAACGTAAGGCAACCCAGGAAGTAATCACATAGTTTTTTTTTCAGATACAGTCATGCTTTGCTTTAGTGGTGGAAATACATATATGAAAGATCAGCATTAGCCAATTTCCTCTGCTTGCAAACATCATGGTCTTAGATACCGTAGGTTGAGCACTCACTCTAGACACTTAATACAATCAAGGGCTGGAGCTCATATGGTAACTGGTTTATAAGGACCCAGTTTGGTGTCCTGTGCTTATAACTGGGGAAATAGAGACAGAAGGACTCCCAGCGCCCACTGGCCTTCCAATTTAGCCCAAACTAGTGATAGGAATTATCTCTAAATCTAAAAAGAAATAATAATAAATAATACTAAGCCGGGCGGTGGTGGCGCACGCCTTTAATCCCAGCACTTGGGAAGCAGAGGCAGAGGGATTTCTGAGTTCGAGGCCAGCCTGGTCTACAGAGTGAGTTCCAGGACAGCCAGGGCTATACAGAGAAACCCTGTCTCAAAAAAAAACAAATAATAATAATAATAATAATAATAATAATAATAATAATAATAAGTAGATGCCACCTGAGAACAGGACCTGAGGTTGTCCTCTGTCCTTCAATGTACATATGCATGCCTGCATGTGCATGTGTGTGTACACACACATACACACACACACTAAAAGAATCGAAGCAAGCTGCCATTGGACTAATGAGCACACCGCTTTATAATCAACTTTTTATATGCCAAGGAGAGCACAAAGACTAACATGTGTAGCATGGTGGTATGGTTATATAAACCAGTAACCATTGTTTATTACCATTTCCATGTATTGTGTATTGTCCATAGCTGTGCAAGTTTTACTTCTGTGTAACTGACCACATAACTGAGGATAGCTGAGGCCAACAGCATCGCCACAAACACATGTGGAATGTGTTAGGACAGTTGACATCACTAGGGGATAAGAAATTTTTGACCTTGTTCTAAACTTGTGGGACCACCATACATGCTGTCATTGTCTGGAACATCACCATGTGGCACATGCCTGTGGTTCTGAATGGGAAGCCATTTTGAAATGACAGGATACTGACCCAGCCCATCTGTAAAGCTGTGATCAAAATGGCATTCACCTCTAGCCAGTGCTGGACCCACAGAGGCCAACGGTGAGGATGGAGCCCATAGAGGTCAACAGTGAGGACAGAAGAGTCTAAGAGCAGAGAAAGACACACAGGGTGCTTTCCGATAGTGTGGGCTGACACACACTATCAGATGACATTCCAGGTCATACGGTTTCCATTCTACCTATTGCAAATGCCATAGATGATTCTGTGTGTGAACACAGAGTTCTGGCAAGTTAAGACGGACTGCAAGCTATGGACGTGTAAATGCCGTCCATTACTCCACTAATCAATCTTGCCTCCCAAATACATATGGATCCAATTACTGTTTCCAAACTACACTCATTAGAATGCCAAAGACCCTTTGTTTTCTTAGCTCCCTGAGATTTCTCTGATCAGATGAACCCGAGAGGAGAACATGCCTGTTTCTAGGAGGCAGTGTCCACTTTGCCCAACATGAGATCTTGCTAACAAGTCTATAGATTTCAAAGTTAGGACTTACATGAAATGCTGTGATACAAAAGAGTCTTAAAATTATCATTCTACCTAAAATCCCAGTCTGAGAGCCCTGTGCAAAACCCAGGTTCCCTTATGGCTACTGAGAAACATGGATGGCTCTTAAGGGCCAGAGACCCACACACTCCTGGAATGGTAGAGAAGAAATGCAAGCCCAATTTTGTTCCAAACGACATCCAAAAGCTAAGGTAGGAGTTTATAGAGAAATCGGACTCTTCCCCTACCCCCAACAACATGGAGGAGACACTGGCTCTCTCACTGCTGCTCAGTGCACATGACTATCAGACTTGTTCTCAGTCTTACAAGCCAAGCTAAAAGGATTCGGAAGGAATAAACACAAGAGAGTATGGAATGAAAATATGCTCTGCAGAAGTATACCGTTACTCTTTATAACAAAAACTGGATAGTGGACACCTCAGCCCCACAGCTTCACCACACACCACCAAGCAGTATTGCCCTACTGTCTTACAAAAAAAAACAAAAGAATCCATAATGTAGAGCTGAGCCCGGGGATCCTGAAGGACTGAAAAAGAATCTGTGGCTTAACATACAATTTCATGTATGTTAATGTGCTGGAGCCAGGCATGGAAGAAGATTGGTTCTGGAGTAAACAAAGGAACAAAAGCCAGGAAGTTTTGAGGCCACAAGTTTTGCCTCCCGAGTGCCCACTCTGAGCATCAGTGTGGCAAATTAACTTTGCCTATGTCTCCGCTATGTCGTAATTAGTCACCACACTCCCGGGAGGAACACAATCAGCCAGTAACTCTATTATGTTCTTCTCCCAGAATCCTTAGTGTCCAGAAGTCAGAAAGCCAACAAAGGACACCAGGGAGGATATATGATGGCTGCCTCCTTAGGAGTCCCTGTCACTGATCAGTCCTGGCATCTTCCTGAGAACCAACCATAAAACTGATAGATGAAAATGGGACGTCCCCACTTTCCTATCACTTGTCCCACCTCTACCCACTTCCTTCCTTCCTTCCTTCCGTTTCTAGCATCCCTCATTTACATATTAAGCTTCTGGCTCTCAGACTCCACTGAGAGCTGACCTTGAAGCTTCTTGTGTTGGGCATAAGCCTGAGACTTTGTTCAAAAGAAAAAGAAAATCACACATTACATACATACACACACACACACACACACACACACACACACACACACACGTACACATATATATGTATTTATAAGATTTTCATTTATATACATATATATATACATATATATATATATGCTATGAAAAATGCCTTTGTGTTTTTCTGTATTTTTTCAAGTCAAGGAGGTCATCTAACTAACACACTTCATGCTCCTTCTCTTTACTCTAAAGATACTTCCTTGGAGGTACCATCTTGTAGTTTTTAAAATGGCGAGTTTATTTTCCAGCCCAGCTCCCACTGACTCCCTTCCACACTTTTGAATTCTCCCCTGATACCCTCTAGAGTAAAGAGTTCTGAGCGCCTTCCAGGCAGCCCCTACAGCCAAAGGGCATGGGGGCCTCTGCCATGGCCAGAGGATACAGGGACAGACCTGATGCCTGGGGCTGGTACCTTCTCTAGAGCTGAAGCTGGAAGGGTTGGCCCTTCTTGGAGACAGCTGTTTCAAACTTAGCAGGCAGCTGGCAACAGCCCCCTTGTTTGAAGCCAGGGCAAAGAACAATGATTCCGGCATCCTCCGCAGCCGTCACCAGATCCATCTCGCATCTCCTTCCGGCCCACACGACTGCTGTCACTGTGATTATGGAGGCAGCATTTGTGCGGTAATTAGGATCCTTCTGGGCCAGCCAATCTCAATAGAGCAGGATGCCAGCTGCTGCAGCGCCAGAGACATCTCAGTGGCACCCGGTTCTACTCAGTACTTGTCCTCTCTCCAAACTCTCCTCTGTCGGTCTCTGGTATCGCTCAAGTCAGGCCAGACCAAGGAACTGACTTCCCCTCTGCTCCAGATCCAAGGTTGTTTGTTTTCCTGGCTCACCAGGAGCCATCCCAGCTCAAGACCAAGTGGAAAGTGCAGGTTAGCTAGTTACCCTCCGCGACCCTGTAGCGGGAGGTGGGTCCTGTGGTCATAAGCTGGGCATCAATTCCCTATTTATCAGTGTTAATGCTCATACAGTGTCCGTGATCATCCTGTCCAATAGGCACTGTAAATGTTACATTTCTCCAACAGTCATAATCCTGGAGTCTTTCTGACACCGAAAACTGTCAACTCAAGATCCAGACGAGATGACCCACTTGGTTTCTTGATAGTAAGAGGACATCCAACTATGGGAAGAAATTCTTTGAAGTGTCCAGAACCCTCTCTGCTTCTGTTCCCATTTTCCTACCCTTCCTCATTCTGGGACCTTGAAAGAAGTATAAGCAGGAGATACCAAAAATGCTTTTCCACCAGCTTCCTGGTGTGGTTAAGAAAGCTAATCTAGCCTGGGACAAGATGTCCCCCTCCAGTCTCTAGTTCCGGGTACCGGGAGAGAAGCATAGCTCCAGTCCCCCTAAGGGAACCAGGAGGAAGTCAAGACCTGAGTACGCTAATCCTCCTGCACTGCTCAGGTCTCCCTTCCACACTCATGGCTCTCTGCTCTGACTCAAACTTGCTCCATTAGAATATTTCAGTACTCAAGGCTGGAGTTTATAAAATAGCCATTTGGCTACTTTCCAAATCCTGATCTGCCATCCACATATAATCCCCAGGTTCCCTTGCTCCTGATGGAGATATTAAGGACCCAAATGTTCTAAGGTTTTAACATTAGAACAGATTTTTTTCAAAGGGTATTGTTTTAAGCCCCATTTCTCCCCCCTGTGACTCAAAATTAGGACATTTTAAGAAAGTCGTTCTGAACCCTGCTTTTCTGGCTCCCGGGGCAATCCCACCCAGTTCTGGGACTCCCTCCAGGAAGAAAGAGGCACTTTTGACAGAACTGAAGCTCAATAGAGGGTGGCGTCAGAGAATTCTCCATGGTTGCCCAGCTTCTCCCAAAGTGCCTAAGGCATCACTTTAATCCTGGGTAGATACAGCCAAGGAGTCTCTGGGAAGGCAATGGTACCAAAAACAAGCCACAAAGAAACAGTTTGATGGTGGTGAACTGACGAAATGGCCATTTTAATTGCTGTCTGCCTTTAGGCTGTGCCACTCCTCCCTAACTAAAGAAAGGAAGTACCAGCTGGCCCTTGCTGAAGAGTACCCAGGAACCAGAGACCAGAACACACCAGTCACAGGACACCTCGAATCCTCCTGTCCCTCAGCCTAGGGAGTTTGGTGTATGGCAAACTGACATAGCCGGAGGTGAATGCTGGAGCATTATCAAGCCCCCAAAGAGCTGTGGCTGGTGACCACATCACCATAACTAATCAGCCAAAGTGGAGGACCAGGTGACTGATGAAATAGCCCAGACTTGTGTAGCACAAGAGGAAGCCTGTCTCAGCTCTGGTGATGGAGCCTACAGGTCTTCAAAGACTTAGGGAAGAGATGGCACATCAGGAGATGCAAAAGGCATGCTCTACCATGGAGGAGACACTGGGAGAACCATGGAGGAGGCCTGGTAGCTTCATTTGCTAGAGAAAAATCGTTCATTTTAAGCCTCAAAAACCTAGAACATTTTCAAATAACAGAAATATGGGCTGAAGAATGTGAGGAGGTAGGTCAATGGTAGGCTCATGATCCAGCATGCCAAAGGCCTTGGCACCCATTCTCAACACTGGGAAAGTAACAAACCCATGAGACTAACAGTGAGCTTTGCTCCAGCCATCCCTGGCTGGAAGATGGCATCAAACCCTAAGTAGATGGGAGTTTTCCCTCCGCGACGTACGGAACATTGAGTCTCTGCTTGCTAATGTAGTAAGCTAGTACCTGCCCCACCACAGAGAAGAACCATCACTGCTACCAGCAATGCCACCATCAATACCATGTCTCCCAATGAGAGACTTTGCCCAGGTAGAGACTGATCAATGCACTGATCCCAAAAATTCCAACCTTATTCAGTCTTGTCCAGTGCCGCACACTTGTTCAATAGATCCTAACTGGAACTTACCCTTTTTGAGGCCACTATGGCATAGGGGAAAACAGACACAGGTGGTAGTAGCTCAGACATGAATGAGTTCAAGATGCAGCGTGCAATTCTCCAGATCCCCTCTCCCTTGTCTTTTTGTCCCCTTCTGTCCCAGCTTGCTTCTGCTACCACATTAAATTAATAGATGATCGTTTTCATGTACACAAATGAGCCCAAAGCTTTCAACATCTTGCTAGAAATTACTGTGACTCCCTCTTTCAAATGCAGTGTTGATAATCCCTTTAGACTCATAAAGAGCTTATTGGAACCAGCACTGGGGGGATTAAATGTGTCGTCTCGCCAAACAGAGACACAAATCTGGTACTAAGATAAAGATGGTTGTGGTAGGCTTTGATATTTTCACACTTTTCTAGTTCGATTTCCATCGCTGTGAAATAGAAATGGCCAGGCACAACTTAGGAAGAATAGGGTTCGTTTTATCCTCCAATGTATAGTCACCATGAAGAGAAGTCAGGCTGGGAACTCAACGCTGGAATCTGGAGGCAGACATTAAAGCAGAACTGTGAAGGAATGATACTTACTGGCTTACTCGGCCTGCATTTTCATGGCACCCAGGACCATCTGGCCCAGCAATTGATACTGCTCCCGGTCAGCTTGGCCCTCTCTCTCATCAATCATTAATCAGGAAAATACACCATGGTCTTGCTACAGACAATAAGAAGGGAACATTTGCTCAACCGAGTTTCTCCTTCCCAATTAACTCTAGCTGGTATTCAGTTGACAAAGACCTAGCTGGAACACATCTTCTTCATGTTAAACAAGAAGTATCAGGTTAGATAGCACCTTTAATCCTATCCTTACGTCCTGCCCATCCACAATTCTCCCTGTGGCTCCGCCAAAAGCAAGATATAAACCATGGATTCAAGGGAGTTCTGTCTCCTATTAGAATTCTTGTTTGTGTGAAAGCCTTCCTTTATGTGTATCCTGCTCCTTTTCTGATTTAGAAATGCTTTCCAGAATCAGGGTACTTACTTAGTTTGGCTTTAGAATTTGAGAGGAAGAGCTATTTTTAAAATCAGCAATTCCTCTTGCTCCCACTGCAGCATGGAACATAATGGACTCAGGCCAGGAGATCTGAGTCCTATTCCCAACACCTTGACGTCAGATTTTCCTTCTCTTAAAGCAAGGATAGTTTTAGGGGCTTTGGGGAGAGCTCAGCTATTCAAATGCTTGACACTCAGGCCAGTCTTCTAAGACACTTAACCAGTGAGCTCCAGGTTCAGTGAGTGAAAATGTCTATAGATAGATAGATAGATAGATAGATAGATAGATAGATAGATAGATAGATAGATAGATAGATGATAGATAGATCGATCTGTGGTTGGGTGGGTAGATAGATCTGTGGTGGGGTGGATGGATGGATAGGTAGATAGATAGATAGATAGATAGATAGATAGATAGATAGATAGATAGATAGATAGATGATAAATAAGTAAGTTGGACTCTGCTAGTACAAACATCCCTAATTAAACCCAGTGGCAAATACACACACACACACACACACACACACACACACACACACATACACACACACACACACCCTATATTCAAAGGTAGGAGGGGGACTTGTTGGAAGATTTCAGCTGGGGAAGGAGGAGAGTAAAGGGTGAAATAAGTAAAGTTTGTCAGAATCATCATGAAACTGTCAAAGAATAAAAGCTAAATAAATATGAAGTACTATTTTCCACCAAAAAAAAGCCATTGTCTAATCTTTCTGTAAAGTTATTCGCTTAGGAATCACCCCTTTTCCCAAGAGGAAGGTCTATATGTATATATTGGGGAGGTGTTCACAATGAGAAGGAACTGGGTAATGTTTATTTTAAAGTATTTTGTTGACCCACCACTATTCTGATTTCAACTATGTTCAAACACACATATAGGAACCCAAACTTGAGCTGAACAAGGGTGACACCAGTGGACATGCTTGTGTGGAAGGAGGGAATCCCAGGAGGCCTTCGGCTTAGTCGCCTGAAATTCAACAAAAAAAGCCACAGGCAACCAGGAAATGCTGGGAGCTGAGAAATAGGTTCCCCAGGGAAAAGCACACCAACTGGTTATCCAATACCAATGACCAGCCCAGAAAAGCTACATACAAGTAACAGCATGCAGACTAAGCAGCTTGTATTTGCGTATTTAGGAATATATACGTATATTTATACATATAAGACAATGAGGAAATATGGTTAGACAACCTTGACCCCTCCATGACAAGAAAGCCATTCACTAGCCACTTCTGTCAATCAAGGGCTGATTATCTGCTGGGGACAGGCCTTAGAGCGAGAGGTGTTTAGTGCAAGGTCAGGTCCCTTACCTGGGAAAAGCAAGCGCTCTGTTAAGGCAACACAGAAAAGGTATTTGGGGTGAGGAGATTTTTTTTCAGGATCCTGGACTAGTTCAAACTCTATCTCGTAAAATCATTACAAAGGTTTTGTTGTTGTTGTTGTTGTTGTTGTTGTTGTTGTTGTTGTTGTTGCTGTTTTGTATTTTTGGTTTGGTTTGGTTTGGTTTTTTCGATACAGAGTTTCTCTGGATAGTCCTGGCTGTCCTGGAACTCACTCTGTAGACCAGGCTGGCCTTGAACTCAGAAATCCACCTGCCTCTGCCTCCCAAGTGTTGGGATTAAAGGCGAGTGCCACCACTGCCTGGCCATTAAAAAGATTTAATGACTAAACACAAGACAGGGAGCTGTGTGTTGAGAAGCCCAAGTGCCCACATGAGGCAAAGCAAATTGGAAGGATGGCTGTTTACCACCCCACCACCACCACCACCACCACCCTCCATTTAGTCAATCAGCTAAATGTGCACTCTACTTACAGAAGTTTGTGACAATGAAGCAAGAATGAGCATGTCCTAACCCTACGGAACAAGAAAGGTGAGGTTCATTCTCTCCATTCCCACTATTTCAAAAAGCTAAGAAAAAAAAAAGCTTCAAGAAGGTCCATCGCGGTGGGAGGCCTGGGAGCCTAATCAGACCTTAGAAGCCAGCTCCTGGCTGATTCCACGTAGTTGTGCTCCCTCTGGTGGTGAAAGGAGAGATGGCAGCCTTCTAGTTCAACTTTCGTCTCCCTGGGGAAAAAAAGGCACTGGTGTTTTGCCCAACCTCTGAAGTTCTGCCTGTCTGTTTCAGAAGCTCAATGCTGAATTTTAGAACAAGATGTCTGACAAGAGCTCCCTCTTAATTAGGACATCTCGCTTGTTTGCAATGATTGTGGCACTTACAAAAGACCATATGTCTCAGAGCTGCTCCTTGGCAGGGCATCTCCAGTGTTTACCAAATCTATTTTGTATGCCGTGCTAATAATAGTGTGGTGGGTCCCCAGGCGGAGTGAGGGGGACTGAGGGCTTCTTGTTTCTGTCAGTACTCTGCCCTCGGACTATGAAAGGCCTCTTAGTTCTCGAGAGATGACTGAAACGGGGCTCAAAGTTTCCCAAATGCTGTTATTTTGGGAAACATTTATTTCCAGGGCTAAACTGTAATCTTTTGACAAATCAACATTGAGCAATGCTCTTCACTTCTCTATCATCCAGACTTTAAACGACTGTTTTTAAAAGAAATTCACAAGTAAATACCAAAGTCATTTAACAATCATATCTATAACTCTGTCCCATGAACCATACTCTAAGTTTCTAGTTTAGGAATGAAGGAAGTCAGCAGGGTAGAATGGAAGATTATTCTAATCACCATGCTTGGGGTGGAGGCGGGGGTCTGAGGCAAAAGGTCCTGAGTTCGAGGGCAATCTGAGCTACAAGAACAGTTCCACCCACCTTGGGTTACATAGCCAGGCTGGGGCAGGGGGTAAGAAAGGTGAACTCTTATTTTAGAGAGCTGGATTGACTCTCACAACTAGCAGTAGCCAGCCCAGGAACACCACCCTGGGTCTGTGTGGCCCGCAACACATCCTGATAGTGTGTGCTTGAAATCAAAGTGAATGGGCGTGTCTACACAATCACCCACGCAGCCAAGGGAAACACTAAGCAGTTGGGTTTTTGTTTTGCTTGCTGTTATGGCCACAAAATGCACGTGCAGGTTATCTTTTCATTCCCTGAGTCAAGTTTTGTTGTCCTGGAGACCCAGGGCCATCAGTCACATGAGCACAAAATTTCATAACCATTTATAAAAAATTACAAATTACTGACTATGGGTATAGGCATTAACCGAGAGTAAACATCTGTGACTTTCTAAAAGTCAGACAAGTCAGGGGCATTTTATGTGCAGACCACATGACATGGCAGCAAATAGCTCTTCTTTTAAAAAAAAATTATTTCTGTGTATGTATGTATATATGTATGACACATGTGTGCACCCACAAACACCAGAAGTGGGCACTGATCCCCTGGAACTGGAGTTACAACGTGATGTTGGGTATAAACTCAGGCTGTCTTAAACAGCAAGTGCTCTTAGCAGCTGGGCATCTGCCCAGCCTAACGTCCTTTCCTTTTGTTATGATGGTTAAAACTTTGAGTTGGTCTTGTCTTGAAAGTGATGACTCAGTGGCTGTGAGTGGCACGCTCCTTCACGGTGAACTGGTTTGTACACTGGGAAGACTGCTGACATTTCTCCCTGCTTGGGAAGCAAAGACAACGGAGCAACAGTTTATAAGGAACTTAGGAGCAGGAGCTCAAGAGATGGCTCAGCGGGTAAGAGCACTGGCTGCTCTTCCAGAGGTCCTGAGTTCAAATCCCAGCAACCACATGGTGGCTCACAACCATCTGTATGGGGATCTGATGCCCTCTTCTGGTGTGTCTGAAAACAGCTACCATGTACTCATATACATAAAATAAATAGATATTTTTAAAATGAAAGAAAAGGAAAGAGAGAAAGAAAGAAAGAAAGAAAGAAAGAAAGAAAGAAAGAAAGAAAGGAAGGAAGGAAGGAAGGAAAGAAGGAAAGAAGAAGAAAAAAGATCTTAGAAGTGGCCCACAGTGGCATAATAACTAGCCTGAGGGCCAGGGAGATGGGTCCACAGGTAAAGAGCTTGCCTCAAGACAGGAACTCCACAGGAAGACCAACAGTCAACTAACCTGGACATTTGGGGGATCCAAGAGACTGAACCACCAACCAAAGAGCATGCATGGGTTGGCTGTAGGCCACCTATGCAGATGTGCAGCTTGGTCTTCATGTGGGTCCCCTAACAACAGGAAGCAGAGGCTGGCCTTGAGCTTATTGCCAACCTTCCTGCCTGTTAATCCCGCACCCCTAAATGGACAGCCTTGTCTGGCCTCGGTGGGATAGGATGTGCCTAGTCTTGCAGCAACTTGTTGTGGGAGGTGGGGGTGGGGGAGATAGGAGGGTGGAGGTGACACTCAGAGTGAGGCTCCCCCATCCTAAGGGGAATGGGAAAAAAAACTTAAGTGATGGGGTACTGGGTTGTAAAGTGAATAAATAAATAAATTTAATTTTTTAAAAAAAGAGTTTGCCTCAAGTCTGATGACCTGAGTTCAGATGCCCAGAACTCACGTAAAAAGGTGGGTACAGTTCTGAAGGCATTTGCAACCCGGGCATGCCCCAACCAGAAGATGAGACTGTAGACAAGAGAATCAGCAGCAGCTTTCGGGCCAGCTTGCCTAGTGTACAAAGCGGGGAGCTAACAGCAAGAGATCCTGTCTTAGTGTGGAAAGGGCCACACCCAAAGTTGTCCTTTGACTTCCTCATGCTCACCATGATTGTGCAAGCACATACTCGCAAACACACACACACACACACACACACACACACACACACACACACACACCATAAACAAATGCATAGTTTTAATTTTGAAGGAAAAGATATATATCTACAGCCTAACAGAGTAAAGCAGTATTCTGAATAGTCATTTATTTATTCAACACAGTAAGCTCACAACTAACATGGCTGAATGTCCCTATTGACCAACAGGTACAACTTTCCTTTAGTCACAGAATGTCCAGAGTTCACTCGTAACAAGATTCCCCTAGACTATTAAATGCCCCACATTCTATTTCTTCATTGACTTCTCTCCCGTAGTCTTTTTCGTCATTCAACCACATTTCTAGCCTTCAGTCTCTGCCCTGGTTTCCGCTTTGGTACCCTGGAGAAGAGAGTCTGTTTTAATTCCTGAATTCCCTCATTGTAATTTACCTCATTGTGTGCAGTGGGTGGCTTTTTCTGAACAGAGTTTGTCTCTTTATATCTAAATTTATTTCTGAATCTTAATTCATCAATAGAAAGGCTTTGGACCATAAAGAGCCTTTATTTCCCAAAACGGAAAGCAGAATTCTGCTTGGGAGTTATAGAAAGCACAATTAAATTTAACTCTGAGGCTGTTGAACTGTTTCCTTCGGCTATAAAAGCACTGGGGAATGAATGAGTGGAGAGTAAAAAAATAGTCAGCGAAAGTTCTCCGATGAGTACAAAGAGAAAAATCACAGCGCGTGATGACATGACCCTGGCAGTAGGCCTGCTTTTAAGGGGCGGGGCCACAATCGGACTGCTAAAGGGCGGGGCCATAGGCCGGCTCCTAGGGGCGGGGCCATAGGCGGCTCCTAGGGGCGGGGCCGTAACTCCAGAAAGTCTGAATTTAGGGAAGTGATACAGTTGATGGGTTTCAGAGAACCTACATCCCCATCCCCAGGGCATGAAATGCTTCACATAAAATAATTGATCACACACACTCTGAGCTTATGTTTTAATCAGCTCGCCAAATCACTCATAATGTTTCCCCCACCCCTGATGAACAGGCACACCCCTGTAAACATGCTTGCTGTTCTTCACACTACTGATTTTCATTGTTTACGTGTCCTGCCTTAGGAATGAGGGGAATGGTTTTACATTATAGCTGGCAGTGTCTACATAATTCTGACATCCAGATTAAAAACTCAAAGGAAGGGCTACAGATATTTTTATTTCTTCGAAATGAGTGTTCATGTCTTCAATAGGTGAATCTTTCCAAATGCTTCTAAGACACTTTTTAATGGAGGGCATTGGCGAGGAGTCAAAGTCCCACCTCCTACAGGGCTAAGCACCCACATGGAATAAATCGACATTTCAGGTGTTCTCCAGGGCAATACACTGCAGTGCACAGAGGTGGCCTTGACTGAGTCCTGGGACAGCTATGACAGTGGAAGGAAGAGGTGTAAGAATAATAGAGATCCAGCTACAAGAATCAGGAAGGAGAACTGGAGAGATTGTTCAGTTGGTAAAGTGCTTGCCACACAAGGACCTTAGTTTGATTTCCAAAAAGCCACATTACAAAGCCAACATTGGGGGACATATAGACAGGAGGACCCTGGCTACTTATCAGCCGACAAGCTCCAGGTTCAATGAGATCCTGTCTCAAAAAACAAGGTGGAAAGCAACCGAGGAAAACACCCAACAGCAGCCTCCTACCTCCAAACACATGTGTACACATGCATGCACACAACTGCACACACACACACACACACACATACACACACACACAAGGAATCCAAAAGGCTCTGATGGAGAAGGTGGAACACTGCATAATTGTCTTTCTGTATTTTTGAAAATTTCATGCCTACATATTAAGTATGCATTCATGCATGTATGTTTGCATGCATGTATTCTTAGACACTCAAATATACAAATCTGAAAGAAGAAATTTTAGGTACAATTAACCATGAAAGCAAAGGCTACAAGGAAAAGCAAGAGCCAGATATAAAAGTCTTGCTCAAAAGGGAATAAATGCTAGGAGGCAAGAATTTAAAAAAAAAAAAAAAAAAAAAAAACTAATTTAGAGTCAGACTGCATTGTTCAGTCTACTTTAATACAAGTCTAGCCCATTCTGTACATGCAACAGGGCTTTAGATCAGAAGCTATTCATAGAATATGGCATAAGAATTTTTTCAAACTATGAAAAAGAAAGCTCTGGGCATGTCATAAAATGTGCCTAGGAGCCCATTTGGTGTCTCTTGAGAGCAATGGCTACTGGAACATCCTGAACTCTAAGGAGGTAGGCTGGGTGTAGGTATTGGATACGGGAGCTTTCCCTCTACCTCCAAATGACTGAGACTTTATTTGTGGGTGAGTACAAGGTGGAGGCCTGGATCACCCTATCCAGTCTTCTATAATTACAGTGAAAGTGATGTTTGGTAAGGACATAGATTATAATTTTGAATGAACAAGTCCAGTGGTTGGCAAGATTGTGACAACATCCTGCATGAATCGAGTAGATGGAGACAATATTTGAATAAAATTATGTCTCTTCTCTCTGATTCTTCATTTGATTGCCTGAGAGTTATAATAGAGAACCAACTGACAATAAAGAAATAAGTAAACTTCTTGCAACAATTGAATCCAATCAAATAATTAGAAATTAGGGAGATTCTTAGTTAATAATTCAATTCTGACATCCCTTTTTCTAAAATAAATAAATAAATAAATAATACTGTAAATTCTCAGAGCTGAGGGGATTAAAAAATTAATATAATGAACAGCCTGACCAAATTAATTGGACAAGACCCTGAGACTGATTTCATCAATTAAGTAGCCCCATCCATAGCCACTACTTATCTAAAGTTTGTACTGAGTTTATTTTACTCTGTTGTGTTCTGGAATGTTCTGTCATGAAACTAGAGAAATTTACACCTACAATTCTCAGCTACCTTTCTTTGTATACCTAGCCTTAACATGAATTCATAAAATGGTTAGTTGTGGGGTTCCTAACACCCGTCCATAAAATGCAGAACTCCAGAGTTCCTGTGTGATATTCAATGCTCTAGGTCATTGTGCTTCTATCATCCTCACATCTCAGAATCCTGCATGTATTTCTGCTGATATAGTTGATAATTTCACTTAAATGGATTAGAGAAGATGACCAGTCATTTCATGCTTTTATTGGGAGGAGCCGCTAATTTCACTAGCCATGGGAAGAAGCAAGTGTGACTGGGGAGCTCTTATGTGAACACTGAGAGAGCTGTCCATACAGATCTCAGACAAACTGAATATCATCCATTCTAAACATCAAATTTGACTTCATCTGGCCTCAAGCAAGTAATTAATTCTTGAAAGAATCAATTAAAGCTCTTTTCTTATTATGCCTTTATATTTAAGAAATTAGCACACGATTCAGGAGAACCCAGAGTTAGCCTATATTCATTGCCATTAAGATAGGCTACAGAACATGTTCTGGTCCAGCAGGATGCAAAATAAAGGCCTATTTTGTGGGCTTTATTTTGTTGAGCAGTGTATAAACCCATATCAGAACCTCAAGGTAAGCTGCATCTCTGCATGGTAGAGTAAACTGTTGAGCCTCGGTTCTTCTGCCCGATGACATCATGGCTAACACTCTTCAATTCATGATTGTTACTAAATACATACTCAGTGAGCTGTGTAGAATGTTCTGAGTCTAGTTCTAATAAGTTCTGCTGAGCCAAAAGAATAAACAAGAACAAAATCCTTCAATCCCAGCACAGATACACAGACTCTGAGCCAGGTGTGACCTGAACTTGAGAGGGCACAATCTTTACCTTCACAAGAAGCTCAACTTAATTAGAGACCAGAATTCAGCACCACATTTGAAATACCAGGGAAGAGGCATAAATAAAAAGGGGTACCAGGTTCTGAGGTGTTATGCCAAGGCCCCAAATGCTGAGAGAAAATTTGTGCACACCAGGAAGCAAGCACTCCAGATGGGCAGGAGTGAGCTCGCACCACTCCATCTTCCACCATCTGCTCCCCACGTCAACAAGGAAAACAAAACAAACTCTTTAGGGAAATTACGTCTCACCATGTGATAAAGTTCAAGATTCTCCTGCCCGTGCACTCTCTGGCAGGAGCACCAGAGCCAGGCTGATGAGAGAGTGAAGAGTTATAATGAGAACCTAACAAGAGAGACCAAAGCTCTGCAGAGGATTGTCTGCCTGACAAAAGGGAAGGCAGGCTGGGCGAATGAGCAAGTCCACATGACTGAAAAACCTCTGTCCTGTAAGCTGAAGCTATCCTGTGCTATGGTCACAAAGTTCCTTTATGGCATTAGTGGCTTTGTAAGAAGAGGAAGAAAGACCTAAGCTGCCATCTTGGGGTGCTCCTCATACCCCTTTTGCTAGATTTGTGATATTACAAAGTGACCCACACCAGATTCTAGCGGTCATGTTCTTGGACTCCCCATACTCTAGACACTCTATCCTTCATAAACTACCTAACCTATAGTCATCATTTATAGCAACTCACCTGTGGACTAAGCCAGCATCGATGAAACTGGGGATTGCAACACATTTTCAGAACAATGCAAAACTGCAAATTGCAGAAATGACCCAAAAATATAAATTACAAAATGTCAGGATAAAGCATGAAGATTCCAGTGCAAACTTTCCAACTTAATAAAGCAAAAATAAGCAAAAGAATTATGTGTGTGTGAGAAAGAGAGACAGAGACCCACCCACTCCCCGCAAAAGGACATAAACAAAGAAAATAGCAGAAACTTGGAGTGAGAATTCTCCAAGACAACAGAGTTCTGTGGTTAGATCTAAGCAGTGACACACTCAGAGAAAGGCAGAAGTGCTCAGCTTAGAGGCTAAGACAGCAACACTGCCACCAAGAGGTAGATAAGTGAGGACAATTAGTGTGTCAGGGGTGACCTATGCTCCAGTAGGTGTTCCTACACCCATGCACTTATGAAGATGGGAAGAAAAGATAGTGTAAGGATAGGGGAGGAAGGAAAAGGAGTCAATCAAAACACATTATACAGTATATGAAATTCTCAAATGATAAAAACATAATTAACGAATTCTCAGCTGTCTATAATGGTCTTCCAATTCAAATGCTATTGCCCAGACAAAAGCAGGGTGTTGAGAGGGGGAGCCCTCTTGAAAGCCCTTAGCTTATAGGAGCCTGAGACATATTCTCAGCCCAGGGATAACTTCAGGGATGCCAGCTACTATATGATGATTCTCTCTCTCTCTTTCTCTCTCTCTCTCTCTCTCTCTCTCTCTCTCTCTCTCTCTCTCTCTCTCTCTCTCTCTCTCTCTCTCTCTCTCTCTCTCTCTCTCTCTCTCTCTCTGTCCCTAGCTCTCTCTTAAAATTTATTTCTCTATCTCTATATCTCTGTCTGTCCTTTTCCTCTCTGTCTTTCTCTCTGTCTCTGTCTCTCTCTGTCTTTCTCTCTTTGCATGTGATTGTCCCTAGCTCTCTCTTACACTTGTATTCTCTGTGTCTCTCTGTCTCCCTTCCTCTCTCTCTTCCTCTCTCTCTCTCTCTCTCTCTCTCTCTCTCTCTCTCTCTCTCTCTCTCTCTCTCTCTCTCTCTCTCTCTCTCTCTCTCCCTCTCTCTCTCTCTCCCTCTCTCTCTCTGTCTCTCTGTCTCTCACACACACACACATACCAATCCTCAATTTCCCCTTCTGTTGAGTAAATGTGTTCATTTTACCATCCCCATTTATACAGCAATGTTTCCAGATGACATTATATTCTAATTACCTAATAATGTCCCTGAAAAACTAACTGATGAGCTCTATAACAAGCAGTCAGTTTGGGGAGTAGGGAATGTGGGACAGATAGATTTTGATGAGATGAAAAAAGGAAAGAAAAATTGGACCAAATTATTATAGTATCGCAGTTTCTGCCCCTGCTGTTCTCAGCCCTGTTCAGATGAAATCAGAGGACTGAGAGCCCCAGCCACCCACTCACTCCCACACTCCCATTCAGTCAATTAGGTGGGATGCTGGCCCAGAGGAGCAACCCCTAGTACCAGTGAGCCTGCTGGCAAGTATCTGTACAAACAAGGGCTGATCCAGGACTGGGAAGTGTCAATGCTGTCTTTCTGACAAACTATTCTTATTGGTTCTGACCCTGACCAAGAGTAATGTTATAGAAACCTTCACAGGAACAAAGGGCCTTTTCTGCCAGCATGACTCAAAGCTTCCCATACAAGGCCCTGCTCCCCCTACCTCTCACCAGGAGTCTTAGTAGATCCTACCTTCTCCTAGCAGCTCAATTTTCCATACTACACAGTGTTCTCTCAACTACACATGTCCAGTTAGGTATCTGGGGCCTTTTTCTTTGCCTCAGCTCTGTAACACCAGGGGCAGAACCTATCTACTCACACTTTGTTCTGCTATCAGGCTCACAGAGTATGCGATTAGACTTTTACTGTGAGTCCACCTCGCTCCTGGTACATGCAGCTTTGGGGCAATGTTGGTGATGTGCTTGGTTTATTCTTTGGAAGTTTATCTTCTGACTCTTTCTTGGTTTTCACAAGGTCCACCTGGAGAAGAATATGCTCCTGTTTATCTGGCATTGGCAATACCAAACACGTCTTACCGACTTGGCAATAATCTGTCTTTCCTCCCAAGAAGAACTGCACTTCTCTGTCCCTTAAACACACTTCTCCCAGTTATAAAGCTTCAAATCTCCTGCTCAATGTACTATACTCCTAACGGCAAGGTGAGAGAGTAGAATCAAAACAGAAGAATAGAAATGCATGAACTAGAATTCATAGCAGGGATCCTATCGCCTCATCCTTTGAAGACCACTGGAGGGGAGGGAGGGTGAAATCCTGGGAGTCCTGTGTATTTAGAGAGGAGGCTGGATAATTGACAAGGACTAATATTCACTACTGTACTGGTGACAGATGCCATGGGAGCAAGCAAACATGGGGGCACAAACCGCAGATAGCCTACAATCTGGTCTCAACTTGAAAGTAGTGTATGTCTTCACCCATGTTTCCTCGTGTATGCAATGAGCTCACACTTGTGTGCATGAGTGCAAAAAAACCAAGGAGGACATCAAGTGTCTTCCACTGCAGCCTTTACATTTTGGAGGGAGGTCTGAAGCTTGCCCTGTCAGCTAGGCTGGCTGGCCAGTGAACTCCCAGCATCCTTCAGTCTCTACTTGCCAATGCTGAGGCATTTGAACTCACATCCTCAAGTGTTCCTAACCACTGATCCTCCACCATCCCCAGCCATATTTACCCATGCTTGAAATGAAAGTGAAGACAACATATTTAAAATATTTTTTTCACCATAAAAAGTCTGCCCTTCCATTTATTTTTAAAGGTAGAGAACCGTATATTTACACAGAGCCTTTGGTGGCCACTCTGGAGTGGACAAGTTACCATTTAGTACAGAAAGATAACAAGTTGCCTTATTTTATTTATTTACAATTTAATTTATCTAATTTTTAAATGTATTACAATGTGCCTGTTAACATGCTCCTGGAAGACTCAAGAGTGACCTTCAAACATCTAGATGGTTCTCATGTAAATGCCCCCCTCCTCAAGAGGAACTGTCCAGGTAACCCATAGGGTATAAGTGAGGTCAATAAGGATAATAGGAATATAAGGATTTTTGATTGTGTCTGTGTGTGTCTGGGTCAGGATGTGGGTGTGTGCATGTGAGTACAGGTGCCCACAAAGGCCAAAAGGACCCTGGATCCCCTGGGGCTACAGCTGCCTGCACTGGGTGCTAGAAACCAAACTCTAGTCTCTGGGGTATACAAGAGTTCCTCATTCCCAAGTTTATTAAAATTATTTACATAGGGCAAGGCACATAGAATGCACAGAGATAGCTACAGGGGTGTGTGTATGTGTGTGCATGTATATACGGTAAGCTACAAAGATAGAGATGGGGGGCAGCTCAGACTACATCTGTCAATAATGGGAACTTATCACTTCATGAATACACTGTTCCTACAAATACATTGCTTTCTCCCAAAGAGATCCCTGAAACTGAGAGTGTTTGACTACGCATATTATTGACAATCACTCTTGCATTTATGATCTTGGATTAAGGACTCTTCCCAATACTGTTCCAAACTGTCTCCCTCAGCCAACACCCTGTCCAACAGAGCAGCTTTTCAGAGCTCAGATCAAAGCATCCTGTGTGCGAAGTGCCCATTGTTCATTAGTGACATGTGACTTGCACCTGCTCCGCTGAGGTGTCCTGCTTTCGCTGTGTCCCTCTCTGCCTCTGCAAGCTGTGGCAAGATCACAGGGGCCAGTCACTTTCGTGACGGAGGCAGCCACACTCTGCCAGTCACAAGCTGGACCAGCTGTGCTGGTCCTGTGTGAACCAGGTGCCTCCTGCTTCCCAGGAATCCGCTGCCAAGCCTTGGCAGGGAACAGAATAGCAGCTGCTTCTCGGGCTTCGGTCCTGTCTATTTCTCTCCTCCACAGCCTGAGAATCCAAATGCAATCCCCTGGCAAGCCGGGCACAAAACAGAGGAAAGAAACTTTGAAAGAAGATGCAAGGGCTGTGTCTATAGAAGGTTGACTGAGCTCATAGAAAAGCAGGAGACAGTCAATGTGTGCAGTAAGATCACTTTAAACCTAAGCTTCCATGTCATGAAGGCCACCATCCTCACCACGGAGAAACTTACCAAAAAGTGAATGGTGTACTACTCACGTATCGGTGTGATTGTTACTAAATATCCATTCACATGGAGTTCAAGCCCATGCCAACCAAAATCCAAGTACAACCATTATGATGATAACAACCAGCCTCAGCTGAGATGATCAGTCAGTGCCATTTGCCATGCAAGAAGTTCAGTTCCATGACTTCTCATGGTTTAATTTGATTAACAGCTCTGGGGGAGGAAGAGTGTTTGTTCTCACAGGCTTTTCTGGTCTTAGGCTTTCTCCATGTGACTGCCCAAGAAACACCGGTAGACTACAACTAAATTGCGTTTATTTCCTGCACTGTGCATTGTATTGTCTTTTTTTTTTCCTAGAAAATACGTAAATACCACTAAGCCACTCATCAAACGGTCTCACGTTCTCATTCAATTGGAATGCTGCCGGTCATGCAGACAGGCCAGGAGTGGGCGACCAATTAGCCAAGTGGCTGACTTCCGCCCCCAAAGGCTCTTCCTTGCACATGGATCTCAGGCTGCAATGGACACTGTTTCCCAAGCACTAAGTTCCAAGTCGGGAGGAGGTGGGGGCAGGGGAGAATATAAATGGTGTGGTTGTGCAGTGACTCATCCTCTCGAAGACTCCATTCCCTTGTATGTTTGTAGTCACTTGGACAGCTGTGTTGGCCATGTGGAGTCAGAGATATTTTTTGTTCCCAAAACAGGAAGATGGGGTGGGGAGAGGGAGCTGACGAGGGACAGATGAGGCAGTGGATGTGTGTGTGAGGATGTGAAGTCATGGTTGCCATATGATTTCAGCTTTTCTGACAAGCCAGCCATCACTACATTAGTCACTAGCCCTCCAAGGATGAGAGCCACCTGGGTCAATTCCCCAGTGAAGTGAGATGGAACTGGTATTTGTGGCTCAGGTCTTGGAAATGTGTCTCATAGTAAAGAAAGGTAAGGGGTGAAGAATGTTGTCGCTAGGTGGGAACTGAGAAAAAGCAGGCTGTTCAAAACTAAAACAAAACAAAATATACAAGACTGGGATAAAGCTGTAAGTGAGCTGGCAGAGTGCTTGTCTAACATGCAGAAAACCCTGAGTTGCAGCCTCGAGGCACCACTCTAGCAAGATGTGGTGGTATATACACATGTTATCCTAGTTCTCAGGAGGATGCAGTAAGGAATCCAAGGTCATCCTTAGCTACATAGTAATGTGAGGCCACCCTGCAATACACAAGTCAAACACCTTGCCTTCCAAATGTCCACGATTCAAAGGAACAGACACCAGAGAAGTATCCAGTACAGAGGTAATAGAGGGTGGAGTAATTTAGAATCACTAAGGATGGAACTGTGAATGGAACGAAAGGCCACATGTTGTCTCCAACATCATCTGCTTCCTCTTCATGGTCCCTGATCAGTACACACCCTCCTCTGCCGGTCATAAGAGCATCTTAGCCCCCAACCTCAAACCTTCCACCCAAACTCCCACCCCCCACAATGGGGTCAGCAGAGTATGGCACTCAGGTTTCATTCAGCCCAGTCATCTCTTTAAATAAGCATTTATTGGAACAAAGCATGTGTTCAACATTTGTTTCTGGCCATTTGTACTATAACAAATGAGGTAGACGATACAGGGAACCTAGACCCACAAAGCCTAGATGATCATGAGCCAAAAGGCCATGAGGACTTTTGTAAAATGAAATTCACTCCTTTCCAAATTATATCAGGGTAGAGGAATGGAAAGTCTCTAGCTAAAATGGCAAAACATTCTCTCATCATTTTGACCCAGCTCCTATACAACAGTCTTTGTATTGATATTCCCATCGAGGCCTGTCCAGACGTGGTGGATGAAGGCTCCTCCTGTCCCACTCAAGAGCAGTGGGTTCTCTGGCTTTGATGACCTCACCCATCTCTGTTCAGGACCTGTAATTTTTTTTTAATAGCCCGTGGTGTTTATGCTTACTCTGACTAGGGTGGTTTCAATTCTTATTTGCCCAAATAAATAAAAGGTTTTTTTATATTCCTCTCAGCCCTTCCCCCCTCATATAACCTTGCCACTTTACTGTAAGTTGTTGATCAGACTGAGAGAAATCCACTATAGACAGAGAGCAAGAAACATCAGTTATTTCAAAAAGTACAGGAGAAACTTACAGTCAACCAGACCTTGATGGGAGAAAAAGAAAAGCAGGAATAAATAGAAAGGGCTATAACCAGAGATGGGTTTACCTTAAACTTCAAAATCTGGACAAAAAAACCAGAAGGATTCCAGCCCAAATGGAGGTAAGGAAATCAAGTTCACATTAAACTAATATATTTTTCTTGGCGATACTATCTAAACCTTATAGTAATAGCATTGCAATTAAAAAAAAAAAAAGGAAAGTAAATCCAAGATGAAGGGGAGAGTATGCTGTCCAATAAGTGCATGGGGAATGTAGAGAGGCTCTGAAGTACTAAGAGACACAGAGAAATACAGACATTAACAGGACATGAATAAAAGATCCCACATTCAAGAGAACATAAAGACACAGTAAGACATCTCTGTTCTCCAGCTGACTTTGTTAAACGACATTAAATTTTTAAGAAAAATAAAGAAGCTGTCTGTCTTCGGCATCTCCTCTGGACTTTTCAGTGATCTCGGCCTATGAAAGAATATGTCCAGAACCTTCACCAAGTGAGAATGGATACCCCATTGCAGTCACAGAAAACTGCAGCTGATGGTCCCCTCGCCCCTCTCTGAGGAGCCTTTGACAGTCAGCAGGTGAAGGGAGAAGCTTTACTCTTACCACAAAGGAGGGTGGGTAAGAAAGGGGGATGGAGGTCATCAAAGTATAATTAAAACCCTATGAAACTTTCAAAGAATAAGTAGTATAGATATGAAACTATCCAAGAAGAATGTTTTTACAGTATTTTAAGAGTGGTCTTCTGTACTCTGCCATCTGCTCAAAGTTGGGTCCAAGGACAGAGAAGAAGAATAGGGAAAAGTGAGTCTTCCCAGGAAATCACACTTTGTCTGACCATTCCCCTCTCAGGGGACTCGGCAGACGTTCACCATGCTTTAGAGAACCTGCGCATCTTCCTCCTAGAGCTGTGGGCATGGGCGTCCTCGTTCCCTGGGAGTCTATTGTGCTGTAGTGTTTGGGTTGCTCTAGGATGGAACAGAGCACAGTAGCAAAACTGGAATGTCAGACACGAAGAACAATTAAGCTGATGTCTCAAGCATGCCAAATCTAATGCAATTCAGAAGAACTTTCTCCCACAAAGACAAATGGGTCCAATCTCCTCAACAAAATATTTCCTGGATCGGGGCAGCTTGACATGAGAGACCAAGCAGGTAACGGGCTGGATCAGAAACACCCCAGCATGTGTTTTGAGTTCACAGCATCTGTGCTCACAAAGCTAGAGTTAATCACATGACCCACATCTTAAAAGGGGGCTGAGAGGAACCACAGAGTATCCAGGAAGGAGAAAAGCGCAGTGAGGAAAAACATGGACAATTCTGCTACCCCGATACCTAAAGAAGAGACAAGTATATGGTGAGTAAAGATTTGTTGTCTGAGACTGGAGCACCCAGCCCGGAGGCGCCTTAGGCCAGAGATCCGGGCGGGATTCGCCATTTTCT
>NW_022196913.1:52127275-52129380 GCF_008632895.1 Mastomys coucha | reverse complement strand
AAAAAAAAAAAAAAGATTTGTTGAGCCGAGTTGGCTCTGTCTGCAGAACACGATCCCAGAAGATGAGAGCAGAAGTGGGAAAAGGTTTGCCTTCAAGCCTCCAAGAAAGGCTTCTGAATGAAAGGAGAAGCAGGAGAGAACATTGCTAAGGCATCCCCCATGAAGAGAAGAGTAGTCCATAGCATCACATGCCTCGATTGGAAGGAATAAATAACAAGTCCGGAGGTAGGCCATTAGACATGACATTTGCACCATTCATTATGGCTCTTCTGTGGTGCCAGGTAAGTCTTGTTGTGTTGAGTTTTAAGAGGATACCTAAATCACGCAGCAAGTTAAAGTTTTGTAGTATGAATGTTTCTCAAAACAGATGGCTGCTGGAGATTCGCGGATGTTTTGTTATTCTGTTTTTTTTAAAAACCCTAATAAAATTTCTTGCCATGAAGTAATAAGTATTGCTCATTGTAGGTGCTACGTTCCCAGTCCTTTGCTAAGGACTTTCTTCACTTTTTTTTTTTTTATATATATCTGACAACCAGATTTACAAAGGGACTGTTATACTATGTCCCCACAATTATCACAATCTACAGTGAGAAGTGTGGCCAAGTTCTATGTGGTTCCAACGTTGGAGATCTTGCAGATGCATTGTAATCTTGGTCCCCAAAATATGTAGTGGTTGATGCTGTAGATACTAGACTAAGGAAACTCTTTGGTGGTAAAACATTGAGATGTAAAACTGAAAATACTATACTATGTTCACAAACTGTCCTTTTGTCTTTAGCCTCAAAATCTTTATATGCCCCCCTCAAAAAAATCCTATCCCATGAGTACTTGCTCAGCCATGTCCATTGCTGTTCTGACAATAGCTAGGAAATAGAAACGGCCTAGATGCCCTCCACCTGCTGAATGGAATGTGAAAATGTGATACATAAACACTATGGAGTATTATTCAGCTATAAAGAAAAATGAAATTTGCAGGCAAATGGATGGAACTAGAAAAGATCATATTAAGTAATGAAACTCAGACTTGAAAAGGCAAAGATTGCATGGTCTGTCTCATCCAAAGTTCCTAGCTGTTAGTCTTCAGATGTGAATACATAGCCTGGAGTAACTGCAGAAAAAAGGGTGAGTAAAGGGAGGCCATGAAGTGGAGCAACAGAGATGGGACTAGCAGGAAACAGGTAATCTGCAGGGATAAATGGAAAAAATTGGGGATCTTTAACTAGGGAAGGGGTGGGACATAAATACAGAAGGGGAGGGGAGAGGGTAAAATTACAGTAAGGGTATCTGAAAAGTCACAATGGATCATATAAAAGTATATAAATTTTATATATATATATATAATTTATCTACCTAAAATTATAGTTATATATAGTATATATAATACATATAAGTCTATGTATACATATATTGTTTAACTGAAATTTTCTCATTTGGACTGAAAATATTCCCCTAAAGAGTAATAGACTGGGAAACTCCACTCCCAGGCACTGTAACACACCCAGGATCAGAGGTGAGGAGGAAACAACATCTGTCCCAATACCAGGAGTAACTGGGACCAGCAGGATCCAGGCACACAGGAACCCAGTGGCTCAGGTTGCTTCCAGTCTGTGTGGGCCAGCAGTGTCCTGAGCAGACCTTGGGTGCAAACTCTGCAGCCAGTCCCAATACACCCAGGGAAGCTCCACTCCTAGATGCTCTAACAAGCCCAGGGTCACAGGATCCCAGAATCACAGGATCACAGAGACAGCTTGACTCTTTGGAGTTCTGACACAACCAGGATCACAGGAAGGACAGGCTCCAATCAGATTTAGCAAGGGCAGGTAGCACTAGAGATAACCAGATGGTGCAGGGCAAGCATAAGAATATAAGCAACACAAACCAAGGTCACTTGGCATCATCAGAACCCAATACTCCCACCTTAGCAAGTCCTGGACACACTATTACACTGGAAAAGCAAGAATCACTTCTCATGGTGATGATACAGGACTTTAAGAAAGACATAAATAGCACCCTCAAAGAAATACAGGAGAATGCAGATAAACAGAAGCCCTTCAAGAGGAAACACAAAAATCCCTTAAAGAACTACAGGAAAACACAATCAAACA
>NW_022196913.1:52120938-52126490 GCF_008632895.1 Mastomys coucha | reverse complement strand
CTATACCCAGCAAAACTCTCAATTACCATAGATGGAGAAAACAAGATATTCCATGACAAAACAAATCTACACAGTATCTTTCCACAAATCCAGCCCTACAAAGAATAATAGAAAATATCAACATAAGGAGAAAAACTACACCCTAGAAGAAGCAAGAAAGTAATCTTTCAACAAATCCACACAAATTCCACTTCTTACAACAAAAACAACAGGAAGTAACAATTACTTTTTCTTAATATCTTAATATGAAAATTAATATTACCAACATATCCTAATCGAATGAAATCCAAAAATATGAGGAATTAGAAATTTGTTGATTGTCATCCAATGGTCTGTCTAATTTGGTAATTGGAGAAATAGATTCAATATTATATAATCCATATACACTTTCAGCTTGTTTGTTCATGACAATGTCTTGCTGTGTACAAAATAAGGGTCTTGATATCTTGCTTCTCCTATTTCAGCGTCTCTATTAGTAATATTGTTTATTTAATGTTTTTTCATTATACTATGGTTTTCAGAATAGCTTACATATTTTAAAAGTATTTATATTCCCAAAAGTAATGTAGGCAATTAAATTGGGAGAGGGCTTGTAAGAGAACAACAAAGAGTGAGACTGAATGCTTTGCTTGACGTTTGTAACTCTTGTATCAAGTTACCACAGAAGACCAAGATTTTAAGCTCTACTAAATACAAAACAAACAAACAAACAAAAACTTTATATATTTAGGTTCATTTGAGAAAATATTAGTAGTGATGTATTATTTTGAAATATACAGTTAGTATGTTTGGAGTTATTTAAAATTTATATTGAGAAAAACATTTGTATTTTCAGTATTGCCATTGACAACCATCTACATAAGACTGTTAAATTGTTTGTTGTTTTATATCAAAAAACTTTTATAATACTCATTTTTATTGTTATAATACTTTATAAATTTTAAAGAATATGACAAAAATAGATATTGTAGGTATTGAAGAGGGGTCTCTGGGAGGAGTTGGGGTACAAAAGGGAAACAAGAATGTGATTTAATTCTATTTACTTAAAATATTTTCTTTTGCTTTTTCAAGACAGGGTTTCTCTGTGTAGCCCTGGCTGCCCTGGTCCTGGAACAGTCCAGGCTGGCCTCAAACTCAGAAATCTGCCTGCCTCTGCCTCCCAAGTGCTGGGAGATTAAAGGCGTGCACCAGCACCGCCTGGCTTTAAAATATGTTTTTAAATGTTAACAAATTCAGATAAATTGAAATCATGTAACTTTTCACATCATATTGCAATAAAACTTAAAAAAATAAAAAAATAAAAAGTTAATGTTCACTGTAGATAGCAAAAAAAAAAAAAGAGTAATAGACTATCTAATAACCCCCAACACCAGGCATGAGAAGCCCCATTTTAAGATGTTGGTCAAAGTTGTCTAAGAGATTCCAGAAATATTTATAGACTATTGCCTTCCCCAAGGTGGAAGGTAAGTCCCTATTGCTAAAGACCTCAAACCCAGGATCTGAAGATCTGAGCTACATCTTACCTGGAAGCCTCCTCTCTAAGGAGCCAGAAGGAGCCAGGAAATCTTCCAAGTGAGGGAGGAAGACAGTAGCGCTGCCCAGCTCCAACAACTATGGCTCACAGTAACGACCAGCATGACAGGACAACTCCGAGGAAGAGTCTAATACTTTGAAGTAGGGGGCACACTTCGCAGTTTCCTTACTTTGCATTCTACCCTCTAGCTACATAGATGATAAATGAGTATTTCCTAAATGTATTCACACAATTGGGCTTGGTGTGGTTAGCGATGGTGTGCTTGCTTAGCATTGAATCCCCAGTGCTACCAAAACAAAACGCATTTCAAAACTCAAGTAACTAGTTGTACTTTTCCCATACACATAAAAAAAAAGAGTCTTGTGCATATGTGGCATAAAGCATGTGTATGAGAAACATACATTCAATAAATAATAAGGAAGCACTCAGTGGGTTGAAAATGCTTGAGGGAGGAGCAAAAGTAGGATGCAAGTGATCTGAAGGGAAAATGGGAAAACATTAATTAAAAAGAGAGGAGGAAGATAAATACTGAAGAAAGAGGGGAGGGTAGAGTCATGATAAAGGTATCTGAAATAGTCAAGAATCATACTATTTTCTACCTCAACATACTTATAATACATGTATGTCCATATATATGTATACATGTAAGGTATAAATACAATTTTCTCGTCTATGCTAACAATACTCCTGAGAAGAGCTATAGACTGCTGAACAAAAGCCCCAACACCAAACATGGGAAACCCTTCTATGAGTTGTTGGACAAGATTCCCCAGGACACCCCCAAAATATTATAGGCTACTGCTATTGCTCTCAGTTACCCTCCAAGGGCAAAAGACTGATCCCCCACATTGAAGATCCCATGGGACTGTGATCACATGACCCAGTTAACCTGAGCTAGCTCTAACCTAAAAGCCTCCCTCTTAAGAACTAGCTTTCATGGCACCAGAAAGCTGTCATGTAAGCTTCAAAAGGAAGAAAGCATACTCCTACCCAACTATGACACACATGAAGAGCAACCAACATGGCAGAATAAGCCTAAGGTTGCAGGAGCACCTCGTACCATACCTTGGCAGTAACCAGCAGCTCTCTAGTTAGACTTAAAACCTGTTAAGCAGGTTTTAACCTAACCAACTCCCCATGGATAGTGAAGTCATGGGTCTTGGAAGCAAATCTACAACCACCACTTCACTAAACCAGCACAATTCCTAGCTAAATCCTAAATATTTATCTTTATACCCACAAGTAAATGTAGTCCCCACTTCTTATCAAAGAAACTTCGCTTTGAAGAACTAGAGACAATTCTAGAAATCCACAACCAGTCAAAATGTAGACAAGAAATTGTGTGGGTCCCAGTCCCAACTGATACATCTATAAAACAATTCCTGTACCTAAGGCATTGTGAAAGGAAATGGTGCAAAGATGGTGAGAGGCAGGAAGTTTGCCTTATGGTTGTCCCTCCTGGAAATGTCAGCGAGGCTACACTCATGAAATCTCCTCAATATGGCTGCCTAAACATGACCTGATCAACAATAACACCAATGAGTGTGCTTACATGGAAAGAAAGAGACAAAAAAGCTCATGAGACCTGAACTCTAGACAAAAATTATGAGCAACCAGGGAGTACTGTGGGTAGGAGAAACGGCCTCCCTGAGGGAAGAGCACACCAGTTTGGTTATCTAATACCAAGTGACCAGCCCTGAGATTATATACATACATCATATAGGCTGAGTAGGCTGTCTTTATGTATTTAGGAATGTGTGTGTGTGTGTGTGTGTGTGTGTGTGTGTGTGTGTGTGTGTGTGTGTGTGTGTGAATAGTTAAAGAAAAGGAGAAAACAAGAAGTATATGGGATGGAGGGAAAAGAATGGAAGGAGCGAAGGGACGTAATTATATTATAATTTCAAAAAATAAATCTTTGATACTGTAAAAAATCTTTGACACTCTTCTAAATAATTAAAAAAATAAATCTTTGATACTATTCTAAATAATTATCCAGAAATTTTCCTCACTAAGGAGATAATTTAGGGTTTATAAGAGGGTTCAGTGAGTAAAAGCACTTGCAGCCAAGCCTGATGATCTGAGTTTGATTCCCCAGGACCCACATGATAGAGAGAGAAAACTAATTCTCTTGCCCTTACAGCATCAGAGAATAAAAGAGAAATGAACTCAATGACTGAATTTTCACTTTTTTAAATATGAAGAAATATGTCTACAAATACAAAATGACATTATAAACTTCTGGATGCTATATGACATCCAATTGATAGATTCTGTCACAGGAACTTCACAATAAATTGTTGCACATAACTAACAAGATTGTACTTTTCCTTTAAATAGCAGTTCCTCATTGGAGGTTTCCTTGAAACAGCAATACTTTCTTACACATACTTCTACCCTGTTGTGTGGAAGCCTGATCTTCCAGGCTGCTTCACACATGTTTAAATTTTTATATTGCTGATCATTAAGCCCAGCTCCAGCCCACTAATCCACATGAATAGACAGGACGTGCACTTCACACAGAAAATAGAAACCACCTCCTCATATTTAATCAGCTTTCCTTCTACATTTTGTCCAGGATCTCAGACTCCAACAGAGGCTCAGCTCCTGCAAACCCCTCCTGGAGCCCTCGGACACCCAGCCCTGCTTTCAAATGTACATCTCAGCCAAGCCCTTTCTTTGCTTTGGACTTAAGTCTACAGGTAGTGACATGCAGTGATCGCCAATCTTCCACCAAAGTCTTCCCAGACACTACATGGCTAGTAGAATTTCTTACTCTTGCTGTCTCTACTTGCACAGTCAAAACTGTTTTTCTAAAATCTCCCAGACATCAAAAACTGTACAACATTCTATAAAATCTTTGTCACCTTATTCCTTTTTACATAAAGATTTTTACGCCATCTTCGGGGACTGCTTCACTTCTTTTTAAAGAAGCCTGATGCTTGTCCAACTTCATTCCACACTGAGTAATTTGATATTTTAATCTGCCCACATGCTATAGTCTTTTAATCTAATGATCTTAGGTTGTATTTTGATGGCTTCTTTTCAGGACTGATTTTTCTGAGTACATCATAAGTCTTTTAAATATATGGAGTCACTTCTTATCCTCTTAGAAACTTAGGTTATATGTTTTAAGTATCTGTTCTGTTCTTTTGTTTTGATTTCCTTCTCATTTACAAAAATGTTTTTAATATCTTTGGGGGCTTTTTTCCTGTAATTTGTCTCTAATCCTCATCCCTTTCTTCTGCATTTAATTTATTTGCTTCTCTTGTGTCTGTCACCTTGGTCCTTTACTTTCAATGATGTCATCTTTTTTTTTTTCCTAATACTCCATCTAGTTTGGTCTGTGCTTCTGGATAACTTTTGCCTTAATTTATGATCTCAGCCAAATCTTACCTTCCTTCCCTTTAATGTGTTCGCCACCTTCTGTTGTCTAGTGCTGAGTCTCTGGTTTCTGATCTTCGTACTTGAACCATTTCTCCATGAAATTGTGGGGTTTTTTTGTTTTGTTTTGTTTTGTCTTGATAGAATGTTGACTTGCAATTCTTATCCAATTCTTGATAATAACTTACTGGTCTATTTCATTCCTCTATAGCAAAATGTTCCTATAATTTTTCTAAGATTTATTAAATCTCTGTACAGATTCTGTGCCAACTTTTCTTGCTTATATATGAATGGATTTGTTGTTCCTGAGTCATCCATTTCCAGAGATTATTAGGAAACATCATGGGGGAGCAAACTTCCTGTCTTCCAAACTGCACAACCCATGGGCTTCCCCCTCTGTGCAACAGACAGGATCTATTAAAACTTGTACCTCTGCCACCACTGACCCACTGACCCACTGACCCAGTGTCATCTCCTGGGTTCTTCACCAGCCACGACAGAGTACGAACTCTTATCTCCAAGGTTCCATCCCTGGTTTTGTTGATCTGCTTTTGTTTGTACTTTCTGCTGTCTCTGTGTAGTCTGGACCCTTCCCATAGCCCTACGATGTCATGCCTTTGTACTTTCTGCCGTCTCT
>NW_022196913.1:52105258-52120849 GCF_008632895.1 Mastomys coucha | reverse complement strand
CTTTGTACTTTCTGCCGTCTCTGTGTAGTCTGGACCCTTCCCATAGCCCTACGATGTCATGCCTTTGTTTGTACTTTCTGCCGTCTCTGGGTAGTCTGGACCCTTCCCATAGCCCTACGATGTCATGTCTTGTTCTTGTTCATCCAGTCATGCACATAATGACTTTCTCCAGAGGGTGCTACTAATGTATGAGACTCTCCATGCTGAAGCAAAGACTGTTCCAGATAAATGTGGGTGACCAAGTCACCCTGAATGTATCCAGGCTCACTACACTTGCCACGCAGAGTGGACCCCTACTTTTTCATTCTCTTTTCTAGGTTCATGCACTTGTATCTTCTTCTCTAACCTCTCACTGTCACGATCTATCATGCAGCTTCTCACCTGTTCCCATCATCCTCTGGTGCTTTGGAGGAACTGTATGTAACTGTGCAGTTTAAGAATTCTCTGCAGAGCTAGAGACAGCTCAGCGGTTAAGAGTACGGGCTGCTCTTCCAGAGGTCTTGAGTTCAATTCCCAGTAACCACAGTGTACCTCACAACCATCTATCTCTTCTGGCATGCAGGTGTACATACAGACAGAGCACTCACTTACATAAAATAAATAAATCTTTTTTTAAAAAAAACTGTTCTGGGCCAGGTATGGCAGCATATGACTTTAATCTCAGAACTCAAGAAGCAAGGTATGTAGATCTTTATGAATTCAAGGACAGCCTGTTTCAGGCAGGCCAAGGCTACATAGCAAGACCCTGTCTCAAAATAAAAGGAATCTTATGGACACCTAATTCCAGTGAAAAATGGACTTTGTGGCTGCTTTTTCTTTTCTTTTATTGTTCTGTATGATTTGCAAGGGAGAAGCAGAAACTTTCAGATTAAGCCACTACCGGGTTTCCTTGAAGCTTGATAAATGTATCTGGTGTATAATAGAAGTTCTATTACACCTCAATTTCTTGACTATTTGGGCTCTGACGAACACCATACAAAGAATAAGCAGATTATGTTAAGTTCTAACCCATAGAAAATGATGGACCAACAGAATTCCAGGTTATATATGCTAAACAATACAAAAACACACTGAACTTCATACAAACATAAGCATGTTATAAATATCAAGTGCTGTGTGTAAAAATAAGAGAATGTAGAAAACTCTGTAATCACTAAGAATCAGAGTGAGAATTCAGTAACAGCCTACATCAAGTATAAGTAGAAGAACTAGGCTTTGAATAAACTTTTTTTTTGTACTAAGAAAGTGCTATCGCTAAAATATCGCCAAGTCTATGCAGATAAATGTTAAAAGTGGACAGAGCAAATGCTCCCTGCATAAGGCATGGCAGCAGAATCTCACGTATGAATTATTTTATTTAATCCCAACATATCTTCAAGGTAAGAGTAAGAAGATTGGATGTCAAAAAAAATTAAAATATTCAAAATCATCCCAGTGCATGAGTAAGGCAGCCAACCCTAGTCTCTGAGAAACACCTATGCTGCTCTCTTTCCAGACAAAGAATAAAACTGCTGAATCAAAACATGAATCTATGTTTGGTACATAGAAGGGAAATCTTGAATACAATGGTAGCTTAAACCAAGAAGGGCAAGGCAGATAGTCATTGCTTTCTAACCAGATGTGGTCAAGCTCAAATACAAGTCCTAGAACAGTAGCAGAGCCATGAAGGAGAGCAAGAAAGCCAGAAGCCATATCTATTGAAATTGTTAATGCAAATGCTTCACTGAGTACTGGAGAGACATTTAAGGCTTGAACAGCTCAGTGCATCTGGCTTCACTTCCTGACAGAAGCCCATTTTGACAAAGTGGGAATTAAATTCACAAACATAAGAAACTAGAATGGCTGATCAAATTTCATCCTGCTGTTATGAAAAATAATGTTGTGATAGGGAATGATATTAAATCCTTCAAAAATAAAATTTAAGTTAAGAAAAATAAGACAGAAAGTGACAAGCTAACTGGTCTACCAGGAAAACAGAAATACCAGCTCTAAGTTTCAGAAAATGCTTTGCAGGAAAAAAAAATTCTGGCTCTTCAAGTCACTGAAGGGCCATTAAAATTAAGAATAGTGCGAAGCATTTAAGAAGAGTTAAACTGTAGCCCTTTCCCAAATGGTACCCAAAAACAGACAGTCCAGTGACTCTGTGACATCCAGAGAGTGGCAAATGTTTGACCTTGGTTTCTTCCCCCATGAGTGGGAAGAAATTAAAAGATTGAAGAAAGCATGGTCAGATGCAAGCCTTTGAGTTTTACAAGGCAATTTTACCATTCATTAAGCTAAGTGGTCTGACTGGAATAAGTAGCTTTGACCAAATGTCATGAATCATTTCAATACTCTCTGGTAAGTTACTCAACGGGGAAACCATGCATTGATCCTTTATCTTCTAGTTCAAGTTCATTTGACTTTTGTTCATCTTTACTCCAGCCTATATTAACTTTTTCTTCCTGTGAAAGATTGAGAAATTTGACCCTTTTCCCTGGTTCATACCAAATAATCATTTAAAGATTAGAGCCAAATATGTGATAAAAGCTACAGCAGATACCAACTCATTGATGAAGCTCCTCCCTTTCCTAAAGATATTAAATGGATATCAATTGCTTGGGGAGGGAGACTATTCTGTAGTATAGCCATCCATAAGTTGTTCATGCTTCTGTTAAGTAACCCATCAGCCATACCTCTAAAAGTAATCATAATAAACTTATTGGTTTACCAAGCTGGACTTCGATAGAATTGTTTCTTTGGTCTGTAGTTGCCTTCTCTGTCTGGGGTGGATAAAAACAGACTTCTAAAGAAAAGGTCATGAAATAACCAAGTCGTTGTCAAGCATGTCTCCCCATCTTTCTTCCAATCTTTTCCCATTAGATTCAACCATGTTTAATTGTCTCAAAATTGTCAAGCTGTCACCCATACTTCCCATTCTAACTAAACACTTTCCTTCTCTCCTTTCTTTAGAGAGAATGTCTAAGTATTGTTGAAAGTACAAGCCCCTGTTTCTTCATATCCTAAAATACTATGTCTCCAATCTGATCTCTCTCTCTCTCTTCTCTCTCTCTTCTCTCTCTCTTCTTTCTCTCTCTTCCTCCCCTCTCTCTTCTCTCTCTCTCCTCTCTCTTCTCTCTCTCCCTCCCCTCTCTCTTCTCTCTTTCTCTCCTCTCTCTTCTCTCTCTCTGTCTCCCTCTCATGTCCCACCCATTTCAACTACAATAACTGACTAAAGTAATCAAGGACTTCCATGCAATCCAATGGGCTCTAAATGTTTTTATTTTCTCATGTCAAAACATGCAACATTGGACTAGTGAGAGGACACAAGGGTCTTATAATTTCAGTGTGCCTAGGAAAAATGGGTGACAGAGACAATCTTCAGAATCCCACAGGGCAGTTAACCTGCTACACACAGCAACAAAGAGATCATGTCTCAAAAACAGTGGGACAGCAGGGACCAACATGTGAGGGCTCTCCTTTGACCTCAGTGTGTGCCTCACTCATACATGAACACACAGAAGGCAGCATGGCCTCTCAAGCCTTCTCACAAACATTGCCTCTTCGTTTTGTTGACCTAAATGCCTCTGCTACCCACTACAAGTAACGGAGTTCTTACATGCAAGCTCCTTCTGCTTTTTCTGATTACATCAAAGGTTGTTCATCTCCGTTGGCTGAATTTTTTATAGTAGGCAGGAATCCCAAGCACTTAAGAGTAGAATAGTTAATTTCATGTTAGAAAAACATTTTTCTCTCAATGACTCAGTTCACATTAATTGTTAATGTGATACAATAAATAAAAGACAAAATAATCCCCATAACGTCATCTTAACATTTAGACTTTGCAGTTTCAAGCTTTATAGAACAAGAGGATATATGAGTGACAAAGTTGGCTAGAACTTCTGACAGCTCTCTCCCACATGAAACGACAAGGACACAGGCTGAATTGTCAAAAAAAACGACATTTGCAGGATACTGGAAATTAACCAGTCCTTTAGCAACCCAGGGAGTAGATATTCAATCAAAGCAGCAAACCTCACATCATTTACAACTGCCCTGCTCTCTCACCTCCACCCACAGCCCTCTGATAGCCTTGGAGGTGAGAGACCAGGAAGCAGACTGTATCGTGCATGTGGCTATCTGTGGATATACAAAGGTGAAAAATGGACGAAGCGAATCGTTATGGCTATAAGTAAACATTCAATGTTCAGTTTTGCATGTGTGTAATTAAAAGTCTAAGTTGAGCATAGCTCTTAGCTCTGTAGATGGCAAGGAAAGAAAAGGAAGCATTAGGTGAGCAACGGGCAGAGGGGTGTTGCCTGCAGCTTGGGAGGGGAAAGAAGAGAGAGTGGGAGACACTGGTGAAGCAGAGAGATAAACCATGCTATGTGACCGCTCTGGGCATAGGCTTTTCTTATATTGGCATGTGCTTTTCTGCACATGTAAAATACTCTATAATAATCTGGAAATGCGTGTGCTTGTACTCGTGGCCCCAGCATGACAAGGTTACTGTCATTTCAGGTCATTGACTCTTCCAACTTCAGAGCTGGGAAACTGGAGCTGAGACTGGCCACTAGTGTGTCCTGACCGTTCGTGCTCTGGGGTTGCTCTGAGAAAGCTCCGCTTTATTTTTAAGAGATTTTTTTTTTCTGATTTCACACACTTTTTTTTAATTTCAGTTTTATTGGATTATGATGAGAAAAGATACATGATTTCAATTTATCTGAATTTGTTAACATTTAAAAACATATTTTAAGTAAAAAGAATTAAATCACATTCTTGTTTCCCTTTTATACCCCAACTCCTCCCAGAGACCACCCTTCAATACCTACAATACCTTTTTTTGTCATATGCTTTAAAATTTATAAAATATTATAACAATAAAAATGAGTATTATAAAAGTTATTTGACATAAAACAACACTCAATTGAACAGTCTTATGTAGATGCTTGTCTATAGCAATACTGAAAATAATGTTTTTCTCAATATAAATTTTAAATAACTCCAAACATATTAACTGTATATTTTAAAATAATGCATCACTACTAGTATATTTTAAATGAACATAAATATATAAAGTCTTTTCGTTTGTTTGTTTTGTATTTAGTAGAGCTTAAAATCTTGGTTCTTACTGTGGTACAAGCCCAAAATAAGAACGATTTTTTTTTTCAGGTTGATGATTTTTTTTTATTAGTTATTTTCTTTATTTACATGTCATATGGTTTCTCCTTTCCCAGTTTCCCCTCCAAAAATCAAACAAACAAACAAAAACAACAAGAACAAACCCCTGTTGCCTCCCCCCTCCCCATGCCTGCCACCCCACCCTCTCCCACTTATTGGCCCTGGCATTCCCCTACACTGGGGCACAGAACCTTCACAGGGCCAAGGGCCTTTCCTCCCATTGATGATCGACTTTGCAATCCTCTACTATACTATCCTCTACTACATGCTGCCAGAACAATCAGTCCCACCATGTATAGTCCTTGGTTGGTGGTTGAGTCCGTGGGAGCTCTGAGGATATACTACTTAGTTCATATTGTTGTTCATCCTAAGGGACTGTAAATCCTTCAGCTTCATTGGTCCTTTCTCTAACTTCATCATTGGGGACCCTGTACTCAGTCCAATGGATGGCTGTGGGCCTCTACATCTGTGTTAGTCAGGTACTGTCAGAGCCTCTCAGGAGATAGCTATATTAGGCTGTCATGTCCTTCCTTCAGTCTCTGCTCCATAGTTAGTCTCTGCAACTCCTTCCATGGGTATTTTGTTCCCCCTTTTAAGAAGAAATTAAATGACCACATTTTGGTCTTCCTTCTTCTTGAGTTCCTTGTGGAATGTGGGTTGTTCTTCCTGTATTCCGAACTTCTGGGCTAATATCCATTTATCAGAGCGTGCATACCATGTGTGTTCTTTTGTGATTGGGTTACCTCACTCAGGATGATATTCTCCAGATTCATCCATTTCCCTAAGAATTTCATAAATTCATTGTTTTTAATAGCTGAGTAGTACTCCATTGTGTAGATACCACAATTTCTGTATCCATTCCTCTGTTGAGGGACATCTGGGTTGTTTCCAGTTTCTGGCTATTATAAATAAGGCTGCTATGAACATGGGATTTCACACACTTTTAAATAGTGTTACTTCTGGCGACTAAGCATTCCAATATGTGAACCTGTGGGAACCATTCTTACTCAAATCACCACAGTGTCGTCCATTTACCTGAGAATTTTATAGTTTCAGTTTTCTTTCCAGATAAATAGTATTTTACTATGAACATAAACCATATTTTCATTATCCGTTTATCAGCAGACAAATGTCTACATCATTTCTGTCTCCTAGGTATTGTGAATACAGCCTCTATGAATATAATTAAAATTTATTTTTCTGGTAAAGTTCTAATTATCTTCAATATCTTGAAACCAAAATTAAAGTATAATATGGTACGACCCTGTGCCTGATGACGGTGCTGAGACAGCCCCTATAGAGATGAGCATTCTCTCTGTCAGTCTTTCTCTACACAAACAAGTATCTTCCTATATAAATTTAGTGTCTTGTCTATATGTAAATGAGCTTATCATTTATCTACCATTAATTCCTCTCCTCAGTGTGCCTCTTGAAGTTCTGTGTGCTCTAGACCTGCAAGACTCCCCCTCCTTCATCTCCTTCCTTCCAGTCAAGTCTCCTCCTCTCCTCTTCTTTACCTATCCTAACACCATTAGCCTTCTCACTGGTTACAGCTTGATCCTGTCACAGTCCTTGTTCTGCCTGGGATGGGTTCCCCACAAGGTTATTCAGATTATGGATCACTAAGTATTCGTTTACTTGCCTCTCATACTTGGGATGGGATAGATCTGTCCCATTGATACTGGGCTTACCTAATGAGTTGCCCTCTTAATGAGGTGTTGACAGACACAGCACAAATAATAGTTTGTGGTGTATTTGTGTGGTAGCGTATGCTCTCTCAGGCTTCTATGTCATAAGGGGTATTCTACAGCCCATGAACCTGTAAGTCCAAGAAGGATGGCTTTTGTGGTGGAGAACTGAGCAGTTTTCCGGTTGGTGCAAGCTCAGACTAAATCAGCTAAACTTCACCTACCTGCCAGTGTTAGCTACTTTTTCATTGCTGGGACAAAATACCTAACAAACACAATTTTAAGGATTTATTTTGGGTCACAATTTAAAGGATACTGTCTGCCCTGGTGGGGAAGGAACAGCAACTCTTATAAAAAAAAGAAAGTGTTTAATTGGGGGCTTGCTTAGAGTTTTTAGAGGTTTAGTTCATTGTCATCACAGTGGGGAAGCATAATGGTGGGTGTCGGAGCTGGAGCTGAGGGCTATATCCTGATCCATAAGCTAAAAGACTGGATTGGCGTGGACTTTTGAACTCTCAAAGCCCACCTCCAATGATACACTGCCTCCAAAAAGGTCACACCTCCCAATCCTTTTAATAGTACCACTCCCTGGTGACTAAGTATCCCAATATATGAGCCTATGGTAGCCATTCTTATTCAAGCCACCACACAGTTTCATTCATTTACCTATGAATTTTATAGTTTCAGTTTCCTTTATAGCTAAATAATATTTTACTGTGACTCTGAGCCACATTTCTATTATCTATTTATTAGGTGGTGGGTACCTAGATTGTTTTCATGCCCTGGGTGTTGGGGACACAGCATCTCTCTTGCAAGAAGTAGAGTCCTTTAAGGACATGCTTAGGAGAGGTGATAGAGCTGGATCATAGGGTGTGTCTATTTCTAGATTTTTTAGACCTTCCTTCCTAAACCAAAGACCCAACCGATTAAAAGTAACATAAAATTTTTAAAAAAGTAAATCACAAGCTGTTCTCCCTTGTGAACATAGATGCAAAAATTCTCAGTAAAATACCTGCAAACCAAATTCACCAACACATCAAAAAGCTCATCTGCCATAATGAAGTGGACATCATCACAGGGATGCAGCTTTGGCTCATCATACATAAACCTTATAATACATGCAATCTACCATGTAAATGGATTCACAACAGAAACCGTATGGTCATCTCATTAGAAGCAGAAAGGCCTTTTGACAAGAACTTGCCTATTTTAGATTGTTATTCCATCCTTCCTCCAGCTGCCCCGGGCTAATAAATTCCTGGAGTTTCATGGCTATCTGAAAAGATGCTATTGACCTCACCTTACAAGTGCATGCACCCCAGAGTGCATTTGCTGAGCATCTTTTATGAGCAAAACACTGATTCAGACATTAATAATATCTGAATCAAAAGATTAATAGGTAAGTCTGGCCAGCTTCATTTTTCTTGTGTATAGAATGACTCCTTAAACAATTAAATTTCAGATACCATTTCTAACAAATTCCCATTACAAAAAAAAAAATAATCTAACTAAAATTGAGAGGTGTATAAAATGTTAAGAATGATTATCAGGTACAATAGTAAAAACCTTTATCCAAATATTCTAGTACAAGCCTGGGAGGATGGGCTTGCTCAGACTACTTACACCCTAATAGGGTGCTCTTCCTCTCAATAATCCTGCAAGTTCTATCTCACAGACTATGAACATTAAGCTCATGAAGTTTCAATAAAAGGGCCACGTCACAATTCAGGGGGCTCAGACTCCAGAACACATATTGTTTCCTGTGAACCACATAATGCCCAGGAGATAGAACCCCAGAAAGAAACCATCACAGGATACAGTCAGCCTCTCAGGCTGGAGATATATTCAGTCAGTGTTCTGAAAGGACAGGACCTTTCACCAGGTCACCAGAGACAAGTGCCAGGTCCACAGATGTGTGGTGTGGGAACAGGGAGTAAATTCCATCCAATTTCAAAGGAAGACATTATGGAGAATGTGGAATAGAGAATCCCATTAAACACCGAGAGAGAGTTTCAAGAAGGGCGTTTAATTTCAGGGGCTAAGAGATGACTCAGTGGGTAAGCGCTTGCCTTGCAAATGTTAGGACTCAGGTTCGAGCCCCAACACCCAGATAAAAAGCTGTCTGCGGTATCTGTGCCTATAGTCTTAGTCCAGGAGGCAGAGACAATAAATCCCATGGGCTCATTGGCCAAAATAGTCTATCCAAACTGGTGAACAATAAACAGATCCCAGTGAGAGACCCTGACTGAAAACACAAGGTGGATGGTGCCTGAGGAGGAAGGTGATTCAGGGTGGTCCTCTGGATCCAGGAGCACCTACACCCACGGAAACAATCTAGCCTGAGGATGATACATGCATTTTACTCTTCACCTCTTCAGGAAGCATTTTTAGACCATTCGTGAAAAGGAGATGGGTAGAGGGAGAGGAGAGGGGAGGAAAAGAGAGGAGAGGAGAAGAGAGGAGAGGAGGGGAGGGGAAGGAGAGGAGGGGGAGGGAGGAGAAGAGAGGAGAGGAGAGGGGAAGGGAGAGGAGGAGAAGAGAAAAGAAGACCGTAGAAGCAAGTATCTCAAACAACCTCTACACATTTATTCTTGATGGAGCTCATGGATGGTGTGCTTTGAGTCTTCAGTTCTCACTCTGCTTCATCACAGTATTCGAAATCAGCCTTTCAGAGAACCTATCATTTCAAAGACAAACAGGAAATTCTCAAGGCAGTCAAGTCTCTCAGTTCGATGAACGCCTACTAGACACCATCCAAAGAGACTGAATCTAAAATATATCTGATTTGAAGAGTTCCATAGCTCTAAAAGATATTCCTCCGTTCTTCTCTATATTACCCAGTATATTACCCAGATGTAATAAGTCTATATTACCCAGATTCTTACAGCAAACGGGAAAAGGATTTCACCTGTGCCTGCCTGGCAGCTCTCCTCCCTTTCTGTGGAAGACCATCTCGCTAGATGAGATAAGGCAGTCTTCCATACGGATTGGCATCAACCCCACCCTCCCCTGGAGGAGTCTAGTTATTAAATTATTTTTTAAAGATTCGTCTTCCCGAGTCTTTGGAGGCAGTACAGCTGGGAGTCATTAGCTGCAATCAGAGGGCAGCCAACAAAAGGAGGACGCTGTGGGTGAACGCGGCCTTTCAGTAGCAGCCATCTGGGCAGAGGGAATTGGGCTTAAACTCCGGAGGGTGGCGGAAGTTATCGGGATCTTGTTATATTTGGACTTGACTTCAGACCCTGAAGGAACGATTTCTTTCCTGTGGTTTGTTTTCTGGAAGTGGAGTGCAGAAGATAGCAGAAGTTGGCTAACAGACCTCTCCCCATCCCCGGCCCCCGCCCCCGGCCGTGGTGGTCAAAACAGTCAAAGGGTCTGGACATAAAAGGCAGAAATGAGCTGGCAAAGGGCCTTGCCCATTTATGACTTGGAGGCTTCTGAAAAGTTGCTTTTCTTGCAGGGAGATAGCTCCTCCTTCTTCTTCCCCTCCTCTGCTTTTCCCAGAGATAAGCACATCTTTTCCACTCCAGCAAAGGACACGATGCTGGTCCTTTATCTTTTGCACAGAGAGCAGCCATCGGGAAAATGCTTCAAAATAAGGGAAAACATCCGATTTCCATTGTGGGATCCCTGGCTTTTGGAGGATGTTGAAAATACAAGGTAATGAATAAAAACAAGAGTATACTTTCAGGCCAGGCCTGGGCTCAAGCCTGGTTCTGCCTCAGCTTGATCAATGCCTCAGAAAGCAGGTCAGCTCTGGGCCTCCCCTCCCATGTCTGCAAAGTAAGGATAGGAATGGAGACCCTGAAACACAGACTCCATAACACTGCTGTGAGGATTCATGACGTGGCCTGTGAAGCACTGCAGGCACACAGGTAGCATTCCATAATCAGGAATTATCCAGAAAGGGTGGGGGGGAGGGGGAGGGTTGTGTTGAGTTGTGTTAATTAACATCCTCAAAGCCACCGGGAAGAATTCAGTGACCCAGCGTTTCAAAGAGAGTTAGAACAAAGGTTGTGAAAACTGTTTCATCAAGCTAACTGGGAAATAAGTGTGTCTGTAAAGAACAAAAGAGAACTGGAGCCAGGCAAGTAGAAAAGGAGCCGATTTCCATCACCAGACTTCAGAGATAGCGTCCAGAATGTGGGTCTCAAGACTCAGGGTTAAAATACAGATAAGAAACCTCTTCCCACAGCTTTCATCCTAAACAGTCTATATTTGGGCCAACCCTGAAGCTGATGAGGTTAAGAAATATTTATGTTAGAAGATTTGCATGTCAAACACTGTTTTCCTCTTCTTGGTTTCAGGGCAGCCAGACAGAAGAAATTGGGTGTAATTAAATATAAAAAGTATCAATTAGCACTGATTCTTCCAACTGCGGAGAGAAATGACCAATTGGGAGCAAGTGGTCCAATCCTCTCCCAGGCTTCTGAAGGCATCAGAAACCAGACTCCACCCCACCTAATTTCACGAGCAAGAACAAGTAATGTTTCCCAGATACAGATCCTTGGCAGATCATTACAGAGTCTAACACAATGATAACCGATGTCACAAATCTCAAAGCTTTGAATGGTGTGAATGTTCAGTCCTGCGTGGCATCCCACTACCACCCGGCACTGTATACTTAAGACCTTTGTACCAGAAAGAGAGATGCATGATCACAGGATAGAACAAACATATTTAGCACCAGTTCCATGTCCTTACCAAGGCAGATTCGTCTTCTTTTTCCTGTGAGCTCATGTCTGGTATGGAAAGGGATATCCCGAGATAACTTTCTGCAGACATCCTAGGCAGGTTCTATTGATACCTTTGTCATCCCAATTGTCCTCATTCTGAGGTTGCAGGGTCACTTTCTGCATCTACAGCATCAGGGCTCTGGGGTGATTTCCCCAGAGCAAAGGTTTGTGGCCTTTTCTGATTGGTTTAATTCTCTTCCGATTTTCCCTCAGTCCTAATATCCAACCCCCTCCAACATATGCTTACACATATGAAGCTTTTGAGAATGTCTTAAGTATAAGGTAAATATCCCTCCTCCTCCCCTTTGTATCTGTGTATTTGTGTGTCCATGTGTTCGATGTAGTCATACATATGTGATTCCATGATGCAAGCATGTTACATGAATTCTTCCACGTGATGGAGTCTCTATTGTTACATTCCCATTTTACAGATGAGGGGAGATAAGCCTAGTTCCGTTTTGCTGAATCTTATTCCACCTACTCTTATTCTCCTACTTATTCTCCCCACTGAGCTGTATGTTCTTTTCAGCCCTGGAATTTCTACTTCATTTTATGTCTCACGCATCGTTATTGATACTTCTACTTTCTTCATTCATCATTTTCTCTGTTGTTTTCTGTTTTCTTTTGGCTCTTTGAGCATCATTGGGACAGTTACTTTAAGTCAGTATCAAGTAGACCCCCCCCCCCCCGCAATCGGGTCTTGGAGGGGTGGGGAAGGGGATTCTGGGTTTCGTGCTTGCTCCTGTGTTTTCTCTTTGAGGGTTTTCTCTTGTTTATTTGGTGGGCCATACTTTTCTATATTTGAATTTAAGAGCATAGTACCTTGGAGATCAGGTTCTCCTCCCCCATGGTATGCTTGCTATTGGTTTTGTTTTTATTTGTGATTGTTCTAGACTGTGTCTGAGCTGAAGATCTACTTAAATGAAAAATGAAGTCTTCTCTGCTCCCTCACCCTTTCCCTGGGTAGGCATGTAATTTTATAATGTCTTCTATATATATATAGCTGTTTTTAAAGTGGGAGGAAAGGGATTATGTTCCTTAAAGTCACCTGGAGTCATTTCAGTGAGGGGCTAGAGATTTGCAACAGTGTGGGTAGGCACGCTATGGTTCCTACGGATTCCCATACGATGCCTTGAGCAGTTTCAGGAACACGATTGCTGAACATAACCAGGGAGCACAGTTGCTGAACATTACCAGGGAGCATGGTTGCTGAACATAACCAGGGAGCACGGTTGCTGAACAGTGTGAGATGTGTGTGCTGAGGAGACTTATCCAATCCACAACAATCATCAAACAAAATCAGGGCGGCAAGGTACCATCAAGAAGCTTCCAAAGGAAAACCAAGACATTCGCTAGGACACTGATGCCTTGCCCCCATGCTAATTGAAAACTATCAGTCAGCCAGATGAGCCCAAAGAGGCAGCACGGGCCTTAGGATCATTCATTTCTCTACCCTAGAGATCACCATCCTATTCTAGAGAACTGAGCTAAAATATTTCAGGTGTTGAAGTACTATGTCAAATGCTAACCTAGCCACTCCTGGTATATTTTTTCCTAACCCCACTGCCAACTGATTGAAAAGACTCAAGATTTCAAAACTCCAGTGTGCCTGACACTCCAGGGTGGGTAAGTTGCTATGAACAAAGAACATGCCAGTTCATCTTCACCCTGCGCCAGGCACAGCTGGTGGGAAAGAAAAGGAGACCCATTTTAAAGCATTTTAAATCTACTCTCTATTCCAGACTGTGAAGCTGCTGGGTTTAGGCTCTGAAATATGCTTACTTTAGCCCATCTTTGTTGACACAGCCACAAACTTCAGCAAATACTGAAACCAGACTCAACCAGAGTTCTTAGAAACTTTCACATGTGAGCAAAATCCCCTTCTCCGTTTTGCCTAACATTCATCTGCTGTAATTTCTGCCAAGTTCTAAAAAGGAACTCTTCCAGCATTTTCTATTCTATATTTTACGGTTTAAAAAAAAAAAAAAGCCAATTGGACAGCACTTGCCCATTTGAAGCACTAGTAAATGCTGCCTCTTCCTTCTTTCAAAAGGCTTTTCCCCCAGTCATCGTTTATATCATATTTCATAAGCAGTCCTCCTAACCCACAGGACCTTTCTTCTCTGGCTACCAGTGTGTTCAGGATTATAGGCCTTGCACCTGCAGAAGGCAAACAAACAGAAGCCAAAGCCTCAGGTTGTGGGACAAGAAGGATCTTATTTTTCAAAGAGCCCTAGGTGTGTACGTGCTTGGCTGTCCTTATAGCAAGAGTTCATGCTCTCTCCACCTTGCCATTAGACCGACTCTCTAGCCTGGTGTCATGAATCCTGCCAGGATTCAGAGCCTTTTAATCCTCATATTATAACTGCCTATGTTTGGCCAGTTTCTGAAAAATCCTCTGAAATCAGTATCCCTGTCCATCAGTCTAGGTAACACCTTTCCCTACTGGAAAGCTAAGTATCGTCAGTCTCACCTCCCTAACCATGTATCCAACACTCTGCACTGGCTGGTGTCAATGAGCACAATCCTAAGACCTGCTCCCTCGCCTCCATTCTCCTCTCCCACAAGGGATGAAGCCCTGAATGCTTACTCTTAAATATGGCCTCCTGAACTTATATCAATTCTAACACTTTCTCTCTCCATCTCTCTCCTTCACGTGTATGCATGGGTTCATGTGTATATATGTGTATGTGTGCACACACATGTGAAGGCTCTGACATCAACCCCGAGTGTCTTCCGTTGCTCTCCACTTTACATTTTGAGACAGGATCTCTCCCTGAACCTGGAGCTTACCGATGTTCATCTAGACTGATGGTCCAGCAAGCCTTGGGATTTTTCCTATCTCCATCTCCCCAAAGCAGCAAACTCTTCACCAACTCTGCCTCACGCCCAACTAGGTTCTCTTTCTAGATCAACTTCTTTCCACCTGGAAAAGTCATAGCAAATACTTGTGACACCTGCTCCTTCAAGAGCTCCCTGTGTCCTCCAGTGTTGACTTCTTTCTTCTTCCTGTCTATGCCTTCCTTATGGGAATTGTAACATCTTGGCAGTGGTAGAGCTATTATATGCACTGGCACACTCTTTGTCAAGTACAGAGAGAAATCTCACTTGACTTCTATTTCTGTCTCCCCATCATCTCTTGTCCCAGAATCTCTTTTTCCGAAAGGATGTTCATTATGCATTTCTTAGGTTAATAATAAAGCATAAAATGTACTCTGTTATGCTAATCTCTCTTTATATAAAATGAGCATATAAAGAGATGGACATATTTGCCAGCCAGCTTGAGATTATCTAAGGAAAGAAAAAAGAAAGGAAATATTTACTGAGACACTAACAAGGCCACAGAGACTTATCAACAAGGAAACGGGCATTGTGATCTTCCACCTTCCTGACTGCAATCATTAACCTTTTCTATTCCAGATTTCATGGCAGCATTTTATTGCAGATTAATAGCTAGTTGAGTTAGTTATTGAGACTTCTGTGGCAAACAGTGTGTGTGTTTTAGCCAGTCTTCCACCTGGAGACAGTCCATCTTCCTTGTCAACGTATCTGGATCTAGAATCACCTACGAGACATATCTCTGGGCATGTTTATGAGGAGACTTCAGAGTTGTTTAATTGAGGTGGAAATAGTCATACAGAACATGGACAGCACCATGCCACAGGCTGGAGTCCTAGTAAGTGTAAAACATAGAAAGCAGTGGAGCACCAGCATGTATCTCTCTCTGATTCCTGACTGTGGAAATGTGACCATCGATACACATTGCTGCCAGCATCCCTTCCTCCACCATGATGGACTGTATCATCACGCTGTGAGACCAAATGAACCCTTCCTTCCTTCCTTCCTTCCTCCCTTCCTTTCTTCCTTCCTTCCTCCCTTCCTTTCTTCCTTCCTTCCTCCCTTCCTTTCTTCCTTCCTTCCTCCCTTCCTCCCTTCCTTCCTTCCTCCCTTCCTTCCTTCCTTCCTTCCTCCCTTCCTTTCTTCCTTCCTTCCTCCCTTCCTTTCTT
>NW_022196913.1:52094027-52103950 GCF_008632895.1 Mastomys coucha | reverse complement strand
ACTCAGAAATCCACCTGCCTCTGCCCCCCAAGTGCTGGGATTAAAGGCGTGCGCCACCACTGCCCGGCCACATTCATGTTCTAATGAACTAATCCTCGGTATGATTCCTCTGCTAGGCTTACCCAGAGTTCCAGAAGGAGCTCTCTTCCTGTAGCAGTTGGGACACTGTTGGCCCTTGGGATAACTGGAACAACCTCCATCCCACCCCTGACCCCTTCTGTCACCCTCTCTCTGGCATTGTTTGTTATTAGAAGTATTAATGGGAAGAGACGCCTAAAATCTTGGGGGAAATGTCAGCCTTGATGTTAGATTTATTTTTTAAAAAGCATACTTTCATGAAATTCTTGCAAGGTTACACGTTCCTCTATAACAACAATATCTGACAGGAATATTCTATGCTTTGTTAGAAAACAAACCCTTCTTATATTAAAAACTCACTGTGACATCTCTAGTTTTACAAATCAGTTTCCTTCCACATATGTAATGAAATATCCAAGGAAGGAGTCTATTGGAGAAGCTGCATTTGAAGTCTGGAGGATCTTGGCACTCTCATGTTCCCAGTGTGGATCTCACACAGAACACAAGGCCTTCTATAACCTGGCACTCAGTGCCTTCACATCCTTGGGCACCTGACACATGAACAGCAGCTCATCTACCCCTCAACACACTGGACATCTTTGTTTTATACATGTCTCAGATCTGTCATTCTTTCCACTTCTCTGCTAAATAAAGCCATTGGGTGGTTTACCTTCTTTTGGCAGTTCACCTTAGCTGGCTCCCCACGGAGTCATTACCAGAGGGGGCAGTTGCCCTACATCCGCTTTCCCATTGAACTCTGTATCGCACTTGGGTATCAGGTCGGACCTCTGGGACAAGTAGCACCTGGAGGATGAAGGCTTATCCATCTTTTCTCTTTTGAAACTGAGGTACCTTGGCCCTGAATCAAGGCCAGCAGTTTACTGATGCTGTTGGTTTCAAGCAGGCGCCTAAATAAATGTCTTTCTATGGTCTATTGGCCATTTCAGAAATTTAAAAATGTAATGGTCAATTCATTAGAAAGAAACATCTGGAAGAAGAGAAAAAAAAGAAACTGAGGTACCAACACATCTTTGTTAAACTTGTCTATCCTCCTGCCTCTGTGGTATAAGATTTCTACCCTTGAAGGTCTATTCCAGTCAGAGATAACAATTTCCCAAGCTTGCTTTCATGTACATGAGGCCATTGTGGTAGCTATATCCACAGTGCATGAACAGAAGTGCTATTTGCCACTTTGGCCTAGTTGCATAAGAAATGGCTGTGGTTTCTCTCCCTCTGCTTTCTTCTGTACCCACTGGAAGCAGAGGATGAAAAGAGCCACTCTATGGAACAAAGCATCCTATCATATGACTGCTGCCTGGGCAAGAAATAAATTTCTGCTGGATTAAGTCACTAAAACCTGGGCTCCTTTGGGACAGAAGTAATATGTTTTATCCATACACATTTTATTTAACTCTGTGTAGCAAACTTGACCCTCTAAGTTCTGGTCATCATGTGATCATAGTGGAGAAAGAAAGGGAATAGGAGGGGAATTTTCAAGGAGAGAAAGAGTGGAAGAGAAGAAAACCTATGCAATAAAAAACTATAATCAGGCTCTACCTCAAATATAAACTGCTCAAATCCTCACCATCAGTCAAGTCTACTCTAACCAAGTCATTTACTCATTCTGTCACTGTGTCTGTCACAGCTGATGCTTCAGAGACACAGAAGGCATGCTACAAACATGTGCTAACACATTATCAAATTAAAGTATGAATACTATGCCCTGAGTCCCCATAAAATAATCCTAAGAAAGAAAATCTCCCTAAACCTAAAGTTTATGATAAGTATATGGTAAGTATAAAATGAGGTCTCTCTAGAAAGCAAGTTGGGCCGCTACATGATGCTTAGAAGGTACCAGTGGCTCCGGTGTTTCTCACCTGGAAGCTTTCTCTTTAAAGAATGCAAGAAAGTAAATAAATAGCAGTCCATTACTTGCTATTAATCATCTAAAACTTAATGTGTGACTATCAGATTAAAGGCATTTCCCCATTTATTATATTAATCTCCAAAGCTAGCCACTAATTACAGCAAGAATATTTAGAAAAACCTTCAGGTTATATTTTTAAAAAGGAGGACAGACAGAGAAATTTCTTTTTAAAAAATTCAACTTCCCTATCAAGTAAAGAGAGAAGAGACTACATGTGGTGAAGGGGCCAATTTTAAGCCACATCCTATAGTCCGATGGCCCAATTATCACTATATATATATATATATATATATATATATATATATATATATATATATATGCTAAATTTCCCCCAGTCCTGCTGATCAGACAGCAGCTCACTGCTTCTGTTTATCTCTAAGCCATTACCCAGTTGTACAGTAAATCTGCATTTCCAAGGTGGTCTAAAATAGCAACCCACGCCGGCTAAATTTGTTTTGGGACATATCAGGCAACAGCTAGAAATTTTTAAATGACCAACTTGTATTCCACCAAGGCACTGAATGAATTGATTAGGAAAAAAAAAAAAGCTAAAAATTGAGCAGTATTTTTTGGAGTAGGCTAAGGTTAGTGCTGCCAAGGAAAAATATGTAACTACCAAGAGAACGGCCATCAATTGCAGCTGATTTTCAAACACACAGCAGTGACACACAAAAAAAATTGGTATTCAGTGAGAAACGATGAGTTGTTTTTTCCTCTCTAGATGCCCCTTTCCAGCCAGGCCAGCAATAAAATCAAGGCATCGGCCACATACTCAACCCCCTAGCAAAAACAAAAAAACTGTGACAGGGAATGGCGGAGTGTTTCACCAGCCGGGGGTCCCTTCTCCGCTCAGACCACCTCTGATTGAGAGGTCAGCTTGGCACACGTGCCGTGCAAAGGGCTAACATTCAGTGGGCCGATATGTTGTGATTGATTGGTTTATGACAGAGTGTGGGGGGCTGCGTGTGTGAAGAGGGCTCTCTGGAGAGACAAGCCCAGCTATTGTTTGGCCGCTCTCATGTTAGCGGGTGCCCTGCGGTAACCCCCTTGCTCTGAAATACTCATATTGGTTATTTCAAAGTTGGGTGCAGAACTGTGCTTTCCCGTGTCTGTCACTAATGACTTGCAGCTGTTGCTAATCTGTGCCTCTGATTTCCTTTGATTACTATGTGTATTGATGCCTGTGGTAAATAGGCATCTGCCAGGTGCCAGCACAATCAGGGGAAAAATATAAAAAGTTCCCTGTTTCAAATTCAATGTGACATTGTGCAAGTTGAGAGGCAGCCATTTAACTATTCAGAGGAAGCAGCTTCCTGGGGCACCTCCGGCCTCCTGGCCAGGGGTGTTCCTCCCATTCTCCCTCCACCCTCCTCTCCCAATGATTTTTTTTTCTTCTTCTTCAGTCATGAGAAGAGGGTTTCCATGCCACGTGACATGAGCAGAAAGAAATATCTGGACGGCCACTGTGACCAACCTAGGGAGGACGTTTCTTACCTCTCTCGGCAGGTTTAGATTTTGGGAACGGCACCTGTCCCACCAAGGCTGTGACCCTCTTCCCACTCAGCAGCTGGTTTCTCTCTAGGGAGCACGGCTTACTCACTGTGGCAGGTGTGTGTCACAGTGCTGGGGAGAGACTCCTGACGAAATACTTAAGGAAGGCTGGATTTGAGGAGGCTCACAGTTCCAGGGGCGACCATGGCAGGGGATATGGTGGCAGGAGAGTGAGGCCGTGGCTGTGTACAGCCAAAGAGAGAGACATGAATGCTGGTGCTTAGCTCACACCCCTTCTTTACTCAGTCCAGGGCCTCAGTCTGTGCATTGATGCCTGCATGCAATCAGGGTGGCCCATCTCACGTAACCTAACTAGATAACCCCTTACAGATATGACCAGGACTTTGGTCCACTGTTTTTTCATGATTTATTATTTTTATTATGGTGTATTTGTTATGGTATTTTGCCTGCATGTACATCTATGTGAGGGTGTCGGATCTCCTGGTCATGAAGTTACTGACAATTGTAAGTGGCCATGTGGATGCTGGGAATTGAACCCCAGTCCTCTAGAAGAGCATTCAGTGCTCTTAACCACTGAGCCATCTGTCCAGCCCCTCATTCCCACTTTGAAACCCCATCAAGTTTACAATCTGGGGCTCACCGTCATGCTCAGAAAGCACTCTGAGCAGCATCGCCTGCAGAAAAATCTGGAGGGAGTCTGTGAGGAAACAAAGGAAGATGGAGACATTCCAGAAGAGATGCAAAGCAAGCAGCCAGAACCCGACACCTGCAGATAAAATGGAAGGACTCCTTCCCAGAGCTGTGTCTTAGAGAACCCGAGGAAGCAGAGTCTAACCGCCTCCTAGTCTTAGGAAGAATCTCAGCGTTCCACTTGTGGGAAGAGCTTCTGGTGTCCCCAGATGAAGTTCTTCCATATGACCTTCTCTATTTTTTTTTTTTTTTTTTTGGTTTATTCGAGATGGGGTTTCTCTGTGTAGCCCTGGCTGTCCTGGAACTCACTCTGTAGACTAGACTGGCCTCCAACTCAGAAATCCGCCTGCCTCTGCCTCCCAAGTGCTGGAATTAAAGTCGTGCGCCACCACTGCCTGGCGATTCTTCTGTCTTAACTCATGAAGACACCGCTGAATCTGCATTTCAACGGGCTCACTTTTGTTTCTTGTTGTAAAAAGGAAGAGCTTCAGATAGATGTCGATTCATTATCTTATCACTACACACAAGGATGTCAAGAGGCAGATCAACTTCGAAATTAATTATTGGGTAGAAAGATGAAGCACCCCAATGTAAAGACTGGCAGCTGGTAAGTTGAGAATCTAAAAAATATCAGTGAGGTGCATGTGGTCTTGGTATATGTGCACATTAAACAGAACTCTCAAATGAAAATAAGAATCTGCTTGAGTTTTTTAAACCCCTTCTTTGGCAGTCTGAAACTTGACACTGCTTGCAAAGGATTAGTGTCCAAGAATAGTTGGTCACTTTGTATCAAATCATAAGAAAGTATCCACTCTAGATATTTAGTGTCTATGGTTTCAAAAATCATTGAGCAAAATGGCCCATCCCAACACTAGATGAGCCAGTTAGAACATCAATTTAAAAGACTCCTATGACTAAGTCAGAAGACACGAGTAAGTGTTCCTCACACCTGTGATCAAGAGATGGCTCTGTCCTAAGCAGTTCATTAGGGTCTTGTGGGATATACAGAGAGAGGTGGAAAACCTTTGAGTGGGGGAAAACCCAAAATTAAGATTAGAAAGATATCACAAAACTGTGCATCGGTATTCTTAAAAACAGACAACCCAAGCTAAGAATTCTTTATCTGGAATGTTTGAGACTAGAAGTACTTTAGATCTTAGGGGACTTTGTTTGGTTTTGTTTTCATTTTCTGCAGATTTTGGAATATTTACACATACATGATATCATAGCTTCTTTCATGAAAGAATAATTCGTTTCATCAACACTCCATACATCTACCTGAAGATCGCTTCATTCAATGTTGCTAGTGCACCTGTCTTTTGACAGTGACCTGTCCCATGAGGTCAAATGTAAGATGTTTCTCCTTATGCTAGCAGCCTGATACTCACATTTTGGCTTCTGGAGCACTTCAGAGTTTAGATTTTCAAATTCCCAGTAACTGAGACAACACATAGGTCAGAACTGATTCAACCTACGAAACCAACTCCCACCTCCACAAAAGAATGCAAGAATAGGACCAAGGGCTGGGCAAGTGATACAGTCCTCTAATCTCATCACTCAAGAGGCAGAGGCAGATGGAGCTCTGTGAGTTTGAAACCAGCCTGGTCTATTTATTGAGTTTCCAGCCAGCTAGGACTATTCAGTAAGGCCTTGTCTCAATAAATAAAAAAGTTTAAGACAACAACAACAAAAATACCCTTCCCTGTGATGTGGCTTCTCATAATAGCTAGTAATCTTGCATCTAGCTTTAAATTGCTGCTAACACATCTGAACACAAGGGCTTCCAGAAAGAGTCACAAGGGGGGTGTCGTCCTGGAACTATGTGTCAAGGTTCTGCATCAGGCCCATAGCATGAGGTTGCAAAGAATCCCAAATTGGAAACGAGGTAAGGACAGCCAAGGAAGAAACCAAGTGAGTCTTTGGTCCAGCAATACCATGAAACCAAACTCTTGCCCGACCAAAATCCCAAAGGCAATCCTAAAACGTGCCCTTGGTGACACGAGCCTTGATTGTCCCTTTTCTCACTGTGTGATAGAATGTGCATCTCATGCTTAGTGTGCCCAGTGCACAGTTCCTGTAGGTCACTCCAATGTTAAATGCTAACACACACACAAACACATGCACAGCTCACACTGTACTTCCCGGCATATGATGCAAGTAATGATATTGGGATATTATCTATAAAATGAAATACTTAAAAGTCAAGAACTTTGAAGTTTTCCAAGTATTGTATATCACCTTTTAAAGATTACTAAGCATAACATATAGTCATCTAGGGAGTCCTACAGTTCAATAAGAGTCAATATATTCTCATTTTGAATTTTCTAAATATATTTGATATAAAATTCCTGTGTTAATATTCCAGAGAGTAGTGACTTGAAAAGCACTTTATTATATGTATTCACTTTCCTATATAAAATAGAACATTTAATTATCTGAAAATTGTCAAATTGAGTATGAATTTTAATGACATCATCATCTATATAATTTGGCCCATAAACTAATTAGGATATTTAACTGATAAACTTTGGTAATGATCCAGATCAGACAAGAGTATGACTGTTGAAATCCTATCTGATGAGACAATTCAGAATCTTTATGTCTTAATAGACTATTTTGTATTTTATACATTTCATTTGTGTCAATGACAGTGGGCAATGCTGTGTTTTTTACCAAAAGAATGCAAGCTCAAGAATATTCCACAAGTACTTCATAATGACAGCCATATTCTCTGCTCCCAACCCTCAAATCTCTGTAAGTAGCTACTTGGTAGATTTAAAACGGACTTTCCCCATGAGCTAGAGAGATGTCCCATGGATAACAGCAGATGTATCAGTGGATAACAATGTGATCAACACGTTGCCCTGGACAGAACTCAGACGACAAATACTTTAATTCCCACCTGTGAAAAGACCTAGTTCCCTTCTTACAACCACAGCACAATGTCCTTCCCCATTAGCACAGTTGGTTTTCTCTGCTTTGCCAAATTTAACCAACTTACAAGAAGCAGAGACCCCAGGCCCTGTGGCTTACATTTCAAGAGGAAAAAATAATCATCTTTAAAAACTCTGACTTTAAAGATTATCAGGGTTATGTTTGTGTGCCTGAGGGGGGCCAGAAGAGGGCACCATATCCCCTGGAGCTAGAGTTACAGGTAGGTGTGACCTGTCCAACAGGAGCGCTGGGAGCCAAACCCAGGTCCTCAGGAAGAGCAATCTGTGTGCTATTATCCACTGAGACATCTCTCCAGCTCACACAGAAAGTCAGCTTTAAATCCACCGAGTAGCTACTTAGAACGATTTGAGGGCTGGGAGCAGAGAATATGACTGTCATTGTGAAGTAAAGGAGCTACACCCCAGGAACAAGGACCCTGGGCGAGAGGAACAGCACAGGGTGGTGTTCAGGTTGCCTTCAGAGTGTGGTCCCTCAGCCAGCAGCAGCACCTGGAAACACCTCAAAAACAAGCCTGCTCAACCTTCATCCCAGACTCACTGACTCCGAAACGCTGGGAAGAGAGGCTGGGAGGAGGATGAGGACTGCAGAGATGCTTGCTTCACCATGCCCTCCGGGAGACAAGGAAATCGATTGTGGAATCATTTTCATCACCCTGGTGACTGATAACAGGAAGTTAATCCAGGTAAAATAATCATATTGAAATAAAGGATGGAACAACTCGGGGAGGGAAGCAGCTGATTTTATCAAAAGATCAATGATCTGGGGATGGGGATTTTCAGCTCATTTTGAATTCTGTCCCCAAATCTTCCAGACAGCTGATGGATTCCCCTATACCTTGCCTCACCCTTCCTGTTTGAATGGGAGCCAATGAAAGCAAGCTGGACAACGTGAAGGAATGTGCAGGAAGAGAGGGCTTAAACAGCCGGAGCAGCACATCTCAGAGGTGGGCAGTTTGAAGACAACTTTAGCAAAGAAACAAGTAAGCAAGAGGTTAGATGGCTGGAGAACCACAGTGGGGCCACCTGCTGGCGTTTACTTGTATGTACACCTTCTATAGGTCAATAGTGTGTACACCTCAGACGATGCTGTGTATTTACTTATGTATACACCTCAGACTATAGGTAGATAGTGTGTACTTACTTCTACTGCAGAGTATAGATAGTGTTTACTTACATACACCGATATAATAGATACTGTTTACTTATATTTACATCAGACTATAAAAAAAACAAGGATTTGTAGAAATCTCTAAAGTACAAGTGTGCAGCAAGGTAAAATAATGAGATGCGGGGTGGTGATTTAACTTAGTGGTAGAGAGCTTGCCTAGCAAGCATAAGGCCCTGGGTTTGGTCCTCAGCTCTGAAAGAAATAATAATAATAAGAATAATAATAATAATAATAATAATAATAAGAAGAAGAAGAAGAAGAAGAAGAAGAAGAAGAAGAATGAGATAGGATTTTTTAAAGAGAGGAGTGAAGAAAGGAGAGAGGAAGGGATGAGGGGGAAAGGTAGAAGGAAGGAGGGAAAGAAGGAAGGAAGGGAGGGAGGAAGAGAGAGAGGGGGGAGGGAGGGAGGGAGGGAGGGAGAGGGGGAGGGACAACAATGAGATCCAAGAAAAATAAGGGTAGAAAGATAAGATGAAGCCATGGGTGAGCCAGGGGTGACCACATTTCAGCTAAAGTTATTTATAAACATGACAAGGTCCAATGAATAAAGTAAATCAATGACACTAAATCCAGGGAGAAATGACCACACAGGACTATTTTACTGAGCAACTTTCTCAGTATCTTTTTTCCTTTTTTCTTTTTTTCTTTTCTTTTTTTTTTTTTTTGAGATGAAAATTTGGTGGTGAAAATCTCAAGCTGTACCCACTCTTAGGACTAAGCAGTGGATTATTTCCTGCAGGTTATTTGAGAATGGAATCAGAAAGTCAGGAATAAAACTATAAATGAGGAGCTGGAGAGATGGCTCAGCAGTTAAGAGATTCCCCCCTCCAAGGGACCCTGGTTCAGTTCCCAGCACCCACAGTGAAATGGGTCCTCCCTCAGCAATAATTAATCAATTGTTCCCACAGACCTGCCTAACGACAATCTATGGATTGAGTAGAAGTTTCTCATTCCCAAACAACCTTAACTTGTATAGAGTTGTCAAAAAAAACTAAGCAGCACAATTGGCCACTTGTTGATGTATCACACAAATAGGTCACTATCAAACCATAACCTTGTCCCCTAAGTCTCACACTTACTTCACAATATAAAACATAATCCACTTTTAAATGTTCTCTGAATCCTTGAAAATCCCAATGGCTTAAAAGTCTCAGATATCTTCAGTGTAAGTTCATAAGAATATCAAATACAAGTCACACACATCCAACATGTTATCAGTTCAAGTAGATAATCCTATTCCAAAAGCAAACAAGGGTGCAGCAAAGAATACTCATATCAGAGCAAAATCAAACCCAGTAACAAAAACACCAAATCTTCTGATTCCAATAATCCCAGCACCTGAGATTGGAACATATTATTCTGTGTTCCAACCCTGCTACATCATGCCAGCCTTGGGTGCTCTTCATAACCCCTTCAGACCCTAGTTGCCACTACAACTGAGGCTGTGTCCTTCCCAAGGGCCTCTCTTGATCTCTCGTAATGCCAAGCCTCAACTAATTGCCATGCCCTCTTCATGCCTTCAATACCACCTGAGATATGCACACACATTACACCTGAGATATGCACACACATTACACCTGAGATATGCACACAC